>NW_028261385.1:138751825-139029325 GCF_051295495.1 Thamnophis sirtalis | reverse complement strand
GAGGCTCGGCCGAAAGGTGCTGGGGCTGGAGCCGCAGAGCCAGGCATGCCTTCCGCCCGGGAAGTCCTGCCCCTTCATCCCCGGTTCCTCATTCGATGAGGAACCAAGGGGAGCCGGGTCTCTGAGCGCGGCTTATAACCCGGTGCGCTTTATATGTGGAAAAAGTTTAAAAAATTAACGTTAATTGATACTGCGGCTTTTAATCCGGTGCGGCTTTTGGTCGTGAAAATACGGTATATATTTTTTCTGAGGTTTTCGCGGGTGTTAGTATGTAGGTCTTTGGTTATTCGGGTTTTCTCTTGCGTAAAATTGCAGGTGTCTTGGCGACGTTTCGATGAAGTCTCATTCATCATCTTCAGGCTTCGTGCTTCCATCAAAACCTATATTTCTAGATGACTATTCCTTTATAAACTTTCAAAGGGCTGATTCAATTCCGAAAATTCAAACTGATTTTCAAATCAGGTCCCTATGAACTGATTCAAAGGTAATCCAGAAAGTCATTGAAGATTCTGATGCTTACTGATTTTATAAAATATCTATCATCAAAGCTTTCTTTCCATATTTGAGAGGTTAGCTGATATAATAGGCTGTTTGGCATGAGTAGGTAGCTAATTAATTTTCTCATCTCCATTCATTTATCCATAAGAGGCAGTGCTGATCTGCTGCTTGTATGTCTCAATGTTGTTAGGTTTTGTTTAGGCAGGTTGACTTGGAGAAAAAGACACCTGGATTTTACTTATTTTGATTTTTACATCATCTTTATTACTTCGTAAGTAATTCAAGGCAGCAAACATACCTAATCCTCCTTCCGCCTCCTATTTCCCCCACACAGTGATGGTATTCAAAATTGTTTACTACCGGTTCTGTGGGCATGGCTTGGTGGGCGTGGCAGAGGAAGAATACTCTAAAATCTCCATTCCCTCCCCACTCCAGGGGAAGGTTACTGCAAAATCCCCATTTCCTCCCGATCAGCTGGGACTCAGGAGGCAGAGAATAGATGGGGGTCGGGCCAATCAGAGGTGGTATTTACCGGTTCTCCAAACTACTCAAAATTTCCACTACCGGTTCTCCAGAACTGGTCAGAATATGCTGAATACGACGGAGGTGGGTTCCTACCAGTTCACACCTATTCGGTAGAACTGGTTCATCAAATCTACTGAACTGGTTAGAAGAGGTTCCACCCAGAAAGCAGGCCACACCTACAGAAGAGGTTCCAAAAATTTTTGAGACCCACCACTGGTCCTTGGATGTGATTATTCTATACTATCATGCTCCTATTTATAAAACTCAGTGCCTCTGTGAAAGGTAAGGATGACTAGTGCGTTTGTGGTGCAATCAGAACATTGCGTGTGTTGAAGTTGTTTTAACACAAACCAAAGATGCCTTTTAAAAAACAAGTTTACATCATATTCTTATGCATGCCAGTGCTGTGTGTGAGGTAATTTAAGGTGGTTCTGACAAGTGTCATCGGCATCTTCATATCCGGTCACATGGGCGGCAAGCCACTTTCATCCGGTCACATGGGCGGCAAGCCACTCCCACAAAGGAGGCCACACCCACAGAGTAGGTTTGAACAATTTTTGAAACCCATCACTGGAATACGACCTCTGCCGTCACAACAACAAATCTGTGAGGAGGGTTGGGTTGAGAGAGTGTGACTGGCCCAAGGTCACCCAGCTGGCTTTCATGATGAAGGTGGGAGTAGAACTCACAGTCACCTGATTTCTAGACTAGCGCCTTAAGTACTGCACTAAACTGGTCCTCACTATTTATGACTTTGCTTTTGGTTCTTTCTACATTTCTCCAATTCAATACTCATTTATCCTTCTTTTTCCTCTAACCTTCTGTTTTATCAGATCTGCAGTACAGGTGCTATGAAGCTCTTTTCATCTGTCTGCAATTAGCTTTCGGCACTGAGGTTTCAGAACTACATACCAACTACTCTTGAAATCTAGTAGTTCTGTTTTGAACTTGCTGTTTTCTTAATCTTCTTCAAAGTTAAGTCTTACTTGTCCTGCAAGAATTTACCACAGCATGTCTAATGATGCAAGTGGCTGATGGCATATTTGTTTGAACTGATAAGGCCCTCCTTATCATTGATGCTATCAGTGCTTCCAGTGCATACCAAAGAGAGCATTGTTCTATGAAGGCGGTGCCTGTCATTACATTGCTCAAGTCTATATGGTTAGACACTTTATTCCAGAGTAGCATCTAATTGTTTTGCACACCAAAAGTAATCTCATTCACTGGTTATAGAAAACTGGTTATAGAGATCTGTAGGAAATGCGGTAAGAAGGAACTATGGAACATGAGAGACCGCCTACTGCCAATTACCTCCACTAGACCAATTAGATCCCACAGACTAGGCCTCCTCCGAATTCCATCTGCCGGCCAGTGTCGACTGGCGACTACCCGGAGGAGAGCCTTCTCTGTGGCTGCTCCGACCCTCTGGAACGAACTCCCTGTGGAGATTCGTACCCTCACCACCCTCCAGGCCTTCCGCATAGCCCTTAAAACCTGGCTATTCCGACAGGCCTGGGGCTAAAGATTCGCTGCCCCTATTTCGAATGGTATGATTGTTGTGCTTTTTAACTATGTATAGTTTTGTGTTCTTGTTAAATTGTTTGTATCCCCCCCTTCCCTTTTTGAGTTGTGAGCCGCCCTGAGTCCCCTTAGGGAAAAGGGCGGCATACAAATGAAATAAAACTCTAAACTCTAAACATCTACTTTGTGTATTCAGGAATGGAGATTTTTTTTTTATTTGATGTTTTATATTGTTTACAAGTTTTTTTTATAACTAAGAAAAATATGTTCAACTATTAGCCTAAGATTTTCTTTAGGGTACCTAAGTAATTTTAAATTCAGGTTTCTGTTAGAATATCAAAAAGCCATGCTCCCTTTTTAGAAATTAGATAATTGATCTATAATGGGGAAACTTCAAAATTGCTGCTGCTTAATTTGGGCGGGGGCAGGGGGGAGAATGTGATGAAAATAGTAGAGATGATTGCCTCTTTTGGGGACAAATGTCACGGGGATGAGAATGTCAACTCCTAACGTTGCCATAGTGAGAGAAGGGGGGAGCGCATTCCACGCATACTTTCAGCTAAAGTTGGATCTCAGATTACTGCAGGCTTGGGAGGGATGCACCTCATTGGGGAATGTGATTTATGACACAGACTGAGGGGAGGGAAGGAACAGGGGTAAAGTTCAGCTATAACTCAAACAAAGCTTTGGAGCCGAGGTGGCACAGTGGTTAGGGTGCAGTACTGCAGGCCACTTCAGCTGACTGTTATCTGCAGTTCAGCAGTTCTAATCTCACCGGCTCAAGGTTGACTCAGCCTTCCATCCTTCCGAGGTGGGTAAAATGAGGACCCGGATTCTTGGGGGCGATATGCTGACTCTGTAAACCGCTTAGAGAGGGCTGAAAGCCCTATGAAGCGGTATATAAGTCTAACTGCTATTGCTAACGCTTAGATCTGACTGCGAAAAGGCCTTGCCTATGGTGCTCCTAATAAATGATTAGTTTTTTATTGAAACTTGGCTCGATACTCATGAATCAATTAGGGCATTTTTAGGAAACCTGACAGAGGACAGTACACGAGTCTCCAACATTTCCAGCAGAACACCTAAACAGAAATTAGCGAAACAAATGATGAAAGAATCCTCTTCCAAACTGAAAATGCAATCTCTCAAAAAGACCTTTTAAAAAAGAAATGTGCCTTTCTACTTGCTTGGAACACCACTAAAAAAAGAGAGATCACTGGCTATCCCTTTGTGGTATGCTTTGCTGTCTTTAATAAGAGGATGCTCTGCAATGCCTGGAGAACTGTTGTATCTATTCAGTTCGGCGAAGGACCTTCTTCATCGTCAGTTTCGGTGCCAAAGTCTAACAGCTCTTTGCATTCGCAAGGCAAATTTCTATGGAAAACTCCAGTGAAGGATCACTGACTTGCCCTTGTGGGATTATACAGTTTTGCTGCTTTTGATAACTGGGATTTTTGAAGCACAAGAAGAGTTGGCAGGGTTCATTTACTTTTCACATTTCTACCTCCTGCAGTCCAGAAACTCTCAGTGGCTTATTCAAAGCTTAAAAACCCAGTAAATATGCACCAGAGGTGGGTTCCTACCAGTTCGCACCTATTCGGTAGAACCGGTTCGTCAAATCTACCGAACCGGTTAGAAGAGGTTCCACCAGTGGACCCGGAAAGCAGGCCACACCTACAGAAGAGGTTCCAAAATTTTTTGAAACCCACCACTGGTCCTTGGATATGATTATTCTACACTATCATGCTCCTATTTATAAAACTCAGTGCCTCTGTGAAAGGTAAGGATGACTACTGCGTTTGTGGTGCAATCAGAACATTGCGTGTGTTGAAGTTGTTTTAACGCAAACAAAAGATGCCTTTTAAAAAACAAGTTTACATCATATTCTTATGCATGCCAGTGCTGTGTGTGAGGTAATTTAAGGTGGTTCTGACAAGTGATGTCGGCATCTTCATATCCGGTCACATGGGCGGCAAGCCACTCCCATCCGGTCACATGGGTGGCAAGCCACTCCCACAAAGGAGGCCACACCCACAGAGTAGGTTCAAACAATTTTTGAAACCCACCACTGATATGCACCCTGTAACAACTATAAAAACAATAGATCACTACCCACCCAAATAGAAAAGTATAAATGAGACTGGAAATGGCTCATTAGCAAACTTGTTCTCTTCCATAAGGATGCCCTTAACAGTAGCTTTAATGAAATGCCAGGTTGGGCACAGCATATGGGAAATTGGCAAGTCCAGGATGTCTGGGTGCCAGAAAGGTTGGCATTACAAATGGCAAGCTTGACCTCTCCTGGAAAATCCACTGGCAAAGCTCTGCTGTATCAGGGCCATGGCTTGCTTGCAATAATCTTTGTTAGCAGAAGCAGAATGGCCCAACCTGACACCATATGTGCATATGAATAATTATCAAAGAAGGGAAGTGAGAAGCAATAGTTTGGTTTAATGCAGGAACTGAAGTCCACAAAGTCTTAAAAGTCCACAAGTTTTAAAGTCGCCAAGGTTGGATCCATCAGGCTTATAACAGATGTATAACCAAATTTATTTTAATCATATTGACCTAGTTTGATTTCTGTGTATGAATACTTCAATATATTAGCTTGATTGCACAATATGAAAATATTTCATCAAGCTATGACCTGTTATAAAATGTGCAATGTTTACTAGAATTTTGAAATCTTATAAAATTACTTTGTGGAAAAAAAAACCTGTCAAATCCAAACAAACACAAAGAGAGGGGAGAAAAACTATAAATGCCGACAGACCCACTGCTACAATTGTCTATTTTTCTCCTAGCATTAAGTAGGTGGAAAATGGGGTGCATTTGGAGATAGCTGAATGGGGAATGATATAAAATATCTTGATATTATTTTGGTCAAGGTAGCTGAACCTACTGCAAGATGTAGTTTAGCAATATCTGAAGTCAACACTTTGAGATTCTTCATTCACAAATTGCCTGCCTAGATATTGGAGAAGAGCAGGTTGAGCTGGAAGGCAGAGTTAAATGTGTCATCAGTTTGGAGTCATTGTGTTGCCCCAAGAGATTGAAATCCAGCACCAGTCCCCCCCATGAATTCCATTGACCCTTTACCTAGTGCCAATTTAGCTTTGACCATTACTTGATTAGATTCTTGTGTATGGGTAGCAATAATAACCCATTCTGTGCTTTGAATGCACCAAATACTCCTGGGTATTTGCGCATGACATTAGCATCACAAAATGGCAGTGGTGAGGGTTTCAGATCTACACAACAAACTTATAAATTCAATAAGAGATATAAAAAAAATAGAGCGTTTCCACTTGTCTTAAACAACTTTCAACAAGGCTTACAAGACTGGCACTCGAAATAGCACAAACTTATGAGTTCAAATCAACATTGCCAGAATTGCTCTTATGTCCCTGGTTTCTAAATTTGTACCAAGAAAGTTATGTTTCCAATTTAGGCCCTTTTATCTCCTAATTTTTTGAGGAATCCAAGTTTCTACAAACATACAAATATTTATTTTAGCTAATCTGCACAAACTTAGTCGAAGTCAGACATACATTTAAATCAACTGATCTAAATATATGAATACCATATTCCATATAGTGTACAAAAGTGAGCATGTTTTCTGAGAAATCTTACAAGTTGAGCATTTCACAGCTGCAGCCCATCATTTAGGAGAAACATTCAAAAGAGAAACAGGCGAAAAGTTCCTTGTCTAAGGACCGCAATATGAATTAAAACACATGCAGCTCCAGGAAGATTCTAGCATCACAATTTAAAGATACTAGCTAGTTCATACTGATTAATACGCAGAAATCAACACAATGCTAGGCCGAGTGTTTTGAGTTGTACAATCTGAACCATATTTCTGAACTTAAGGAGATCTGTGTGTACCAGGGGTGGGTTTCAACCGGTTCACGGCGGTCCCCGCGAACCGGTTGGTCGGCGAACCCGGAAGTAAGTAACTTCCGGGAACGGCGAAGGGCCCACCGGCCCGCCCGCGTTCCTTACCCGGTTTTGACGAGTTCTGCGCTTCCATGCATGCACAGGACGCATACAGTGCCTGCGCGATCCTCCAGGAGCAGCTGGAGCATCGCACAGATGCTAGTACGCATGCGTGCGCTGCATGCGTGCACGAGGACGCCGCCAGCCCCGTTCCAACCGAACCTGTTGGAACGGGGCGACAAACCCACCCCTGGTGTGTACCAAGAGCTGCATTCCCAAATCACTAGTGTTGGGTAACACAAAACTATCAAGGGAAATTGGCAGCAACTGCAGTGTCACTAAAAACTATTGACTGTTGTTTAGATAGCATGATTTGGGGCCCCTGGAAGGTAAACTCACATTTGTTTTTCAGAAGTATTTCTTTCTATTATACATAAGTGAAACAATCATAACAACTCTAGCAATATCGGTGTAAAACCAGATATGATGTTGCTCAGAAAATTAATTTTACAAGTTGTATTCCTAGGAATAGATATATTAAGAGTTAATCATGCCACGCAGTCAACTGAACCAGGTTTCATGAGAGAGTCTTCTTTCTACCCAAGATATCTTCCAACGGCACGAATAAAACTATTTATTTATTTTTATATTTTAAAAAAATCTTACTATGTGGATCATAGTAAGTGGAGTGAAGCAGAGCCACTTCACTTTCAGCATTAGAATGCACAACACAGTTAACAGAGATAGCTGAATTACAATTGCAAGTTGCTTGAATTGTGAAACACCTATTAGATACATCTTTAAAAATGTCAAAAATAAAAGTCTCCCCACCCCACCCCCCTTATTTTCCTAGTGAATTTATTGGATGTTATACAAAGAAAGAACTAGGCCTTAAGTAAGGCCTGAATGAAAAAAATGGCACAGATATTAATGGCAAGATGCTGTGCGTGGTTAAGGAATCGTTGTGATCGGTCACGTTTCAATCTTCTAAGAGAGAAGGATGAAGAAAACAGCAAAAAAAAGTGCCTTACACCACAAGGCGACTCAGTGCTGCTGTTGGTATGGTCACAAGCATACATAGACACAGGCAATATTCTACCCAACAGCATTGTCTCTCATTAGGTTTCTGCACAGTCCTGCATTCTGGCTTGGTTTGAACGGACATGTGTCTTGCGTTACTGAGTCAAGAGATGCACAGGCCTTGTGCTGCATATAAGTCCTTGCACTGCTCCTTCTCTCCTCCAGTTGGAAGTCTGTTTTAAGACTTGGGGCTTCTTCTGATACTAGGAAGGAAAATTTCCAGGTATGGACAGGATAAGAAAGTATGGCTAATTAATCCATGAAGCACTGTTTATGGTTCACAATGAAAAGAAAGAGAAGGTAGTACAATGAGAGAATGCAAGGGTGCAATTCTTACACATATTCTATCTTGGCTTAATAAGCTGAGAGTTCTACATCAAAACTCAGCTGGCGTTAGTTTACATCCATAATTCATAGCTCACTGATCTGCCTAAAGGCACAAGGCAAGCATTACGCATATAAATTTAAAAACTTAACAAAATTATTGTATATACATGTGCAGGCCTTGGTGAAAACCCTGCTAAATTTGTTAGAAAAGGAGTCTACCAGTCTCGGAAAGAACTGGGTAACTGGAACATACTCCTTGCTCCACACAACACATGCCCTCGGTGTTGCAAAAGTTAAAATGAACGTGGAGACCAAGAAGGGGTGGGTGGGTGTTGCACCAAGATCTTCACAGGAACACCGTCAAGAATTATGACTGTTAAGAGATTATCCCAAAGAGTTATTCTGCATACAGCCACACACACACACACACACACAAAACACCTCTCCCCCAAACACAACCCTCTTAACATAAACAAAAAACAAAGGCACACAGACACTTTCATTATTTATATATTCAAATTAAAAGGTACCTCTTCAAACTTTTTGAATGGTAATACAAGCACATAAACGGATGTCGTGCAATTACGAAGTCAGTCATGTTATTGATACAGATCCACACACACTGCAGCAACGGGAAGAAATCAATTGTTATATCGTGTAAATTATGCATCTTTACTAACACCACCACAAACTATTAAATTATGTAAACAAACACCTTCTCTAAATAATTTAAAAGTCCATTTCTCAAAGGGGGAGGGGCATTACTGAAGCATCGCTCGAACTTGCTTCGAAGTGGATTCATCATTCAGGTGTTTTGTGGTGAACCTAAAAGTGACAAAGACAAAAAACCAAAGGCTGGTATTACTTCCATGGGTGGGAAAGACAATTCTACACATCCCTTCACAGAAACAGAGCTGACTCCCAGATTTAATCTGTAGGGTTTTTGCTCTAAATTATAGAACATTTTCCTCCAAAGCCATTTTGAGAATAACCAATAACTGATACCAAACATACCCAAAGGCATGGGATTAAAATGGGTCAATATAGAAACAATAACTATGGACTGTAGACTAATAACAACTATAGTAAAAATAATAATAGCATCAGCTGTCATTATATCTGCATTATACTATCACATATGCAAGATGAGTATGTAATAGCAATAGCAATAGCAGTTAGACTTATATACCGCTTCATAGGGCTTTCAGCCCTCTCTAAGCGGTTTACAGAGACTCAGCATATCGCCCCCAACAGTCTGGGTCCTCATTTCACCCACCTCGGAAGGATGGAAGGCTGAGTCAACCCTGAGCCGGTGAGATTTGAACCGCTGAGCTGCAGATAACAGTCAGCTGAAGTGGCCTGCAGTACTGCACCCTAACCACTGCGCCACCTCGGCTCAAAAGGTAATGAATAACCTTAAGAAATGCATGGATTGAAATGTGGCTTATGCTACATTTAGCAATAGCAATAGCAGTTAGACTTATATACTGCTTCATAGGTCAGCATATTTACTATAAACGTATATTGCAAATGAGCTTGTGGTATTGCTTCTCTTAATGCAGATACTGTATTCTCCAAGCTCATTGACTTTTCCCATTTTTTCCCAGTCTTGTCCTTATTTCTCTCCTTCCAGGTTTCTCTCAGGAGACCCGTTTCCTTGCAACCTGAAAACTACTTAACTAATCAACCATACTCCTCATAGAGCTGATGTTTTAAAACCTGGAGATCCTGCGTAATAAGTAACTGTTCTCAGCCAGTATGTAGCTCACGCCTGCCCTTTGGAGGGGTGGAGAACGGAATGCATCTAGAATAGGCTTCAGCGCCAGCCAATGTGCACCTGTCACAGTGGAAGGATGTGCAACCTCGTGGCACGACAAAACCGCGCTCGACTAAAGCGCGCCCGATTAAACCGCGTCGCTGACGTCATCCACAGGGCGACAACAGCGAGCGCGGAGAAAGAAGGGCGCTTTAAATAGCGCTTTGAAAGCAAGCCAATTCAACTTAAGGTAAGGGTTAGGTTTCGGGTTAGGTTTCGGGTTAGGTTTAGGTTAAGGGTTAGGGTTAGGTTTAGGGTTAGGTTAAGGGTTAGGATTAGGTTTAGGGTTAGGTTAAGGGTTAGGTTTAGGGTTAGGTTTAGGATTAGGTTTAGGGGGGTTAGGTTTAGGGGTTAATTTTAGGTTTAGCGTTTACAACGTGCTTCTGTCTCCGCGCTGTTGTCGCCCTGTGATGACGTCAGCTACACGGTTTCGTCGAGCGCGCTTTAGTCGAACACAGTTTTGTGGTGGAACCATGCAACCTGTTTGAAGTAAGGCCACAGCTGTATGGGCAACTCCTGACATTTTTTGATCCTAACCATTCTTTCTGTGCATAAAAGTAAGAGTCAGGTTCAAGATGGAGAAGAAAAGTGGACTCGCTGAGCCCTCTCTTATTTTATCCCACTCCTGCTCCTCCCCCCCCTTACCCCTCCTCATACAAAAAGAAAAAGCAGCTCTTTTCCAGCATCTTCCTCAAGTGAAGAAAACAACCGGATGGCTGACCTCATTTCTTTGTGGGCTACAGTTTTTGCAATTAGTACCTTGAGGGGAAGGGGGAAGTCATGCATTATGCCCATAAAAATAAAATATTGTTGGTCCGGCAGGTACCTGAGAGCATTCAAAAGCCCTTCAACAGTGTCTGGTGGCTGTTCTCTTAAAACCTTTACGCAACCCTTCATCTGTGGGGAAAAAAAAGAAATGTGCAAGAAAAAAAAAAGCCTGAATTTGGGCTCATGCAAAATACCCAAAAGTAAGGAATGAAAACAATGAATTCTGTCAAAACAGTGTATTTCCCTCCCCAAACAGTGGTGTCAAACATGCCGCCTGCAGGCTGGTTGTGTCACATGCTGGCCCCGCCCAGTTTAGCAAAGGGGGGGGAAAGTCCCGATACGTCACGTGATGCTGCCGTGCAGTGATGGGATTCAAATAATTTAACAACCGGTTCTCTGCCCTAATGACCATCTAGGTAGGTGGGGCTCGGTGGTCATGTGATGGGGTGGGCGTGGCTAACTCAACGTCACTCAGGTCGATGGGCGTTTCGCTTTAGCTGTTACAATGTAATAAGGGTTAACCGGAGAGGCAGTTTCTGTAAGCAGGGCAATAAAGATTAGACTAGAAACAACACCAGAATGTTTCCTTTCCTGCCTTCCTTACAGGATTAGCCCTGTAAAGTGGGAAAAAACAAAAGGAGATTTCTTCCAACAATCGGTTCTCTGAACCTCTTAGAAAGTTAAGAACCGGTTCTCCCGAATAGGTGCGAACTGGCTGAATCCCACCACTGCCGCCGTGACACCACGGGTTTGACACCCCTGCCTGCTCTGCCAGACTCATGGGACAAAAAACAAACAGGAACTAATTTGCTCTGCCCATCATACCCAGAGAGCCTTCAAATCAGGTCTTTGTAAAAGAGGACTCTCTCAGCAAATTATGCTTCAATTATGCCAAGCATCTCAGTCATTTTCCAACAAGATGATAACGATTTTTATAAATACAATGACATGATGTCCCTGAATCCATGCCTCAAAGTCTCCACATAGTTTTGAACGCTGCTTAGCGCTATTAGGCAGAGCTGAAATTCCACAAACGATTCCAACCATACTTTTATCTAGGGAGCGCTGCCGCCACTATCTTCCAGGCCTCTTATCTTTAGTTTCTGCAATAGGGGGTTTACCCAGCATTTTTATCTCTCAATATTGCTTTGAGGAGTTAGAATGGTGGGGACAGAGGCATGCGTGCACATTTGAAATGTTAGCAATATAGAAAGAAAAGTGTGACAAAGGAAACGTCGCACTGGGAAACGCTCCTCAACTTTCTCCCCTGTCCCCAAGTCTCCCCTTTTCAAAATGCTGATGGTAAACTCTGATCCTAAAATTCCCAGTACAGCCTTGGGCTCCAAAAGCGGATGGCTCCTCTTATCGGCTGGCCTGGGGGAATCTTCCACCGCGAGGAGAGAAAAAGCAGCCGAGGTAGCAAGTGACAAACTATTATCTTTATTAGCTGCTGGAGTTACTGAAAGAATTAAGAACTTGCCTCTCGTTCCCAACAGCATACATAGGCCAAATGCTCTACAAGGAAAAGCAGCGGAACTATATTATCTGAAGGTATCAACTCCGTTTCCGATCCACTTTATAAGCAGCATAAAACATATAACTGAGGCAGCTCATTTCCCTCTTTATCCCCGTTTCTCTCTGAGAGGCATCGTTTTAAATTGTAAATCTGTGTACAGAGATTGCCACTGAGGGCCCTGCGCTAGTTCGGTAATCCTTTTAACCCAAGGCATTTAAACATGTTTCTGGTGTATAGCTCGGCTTGGCTGGGTTTTACAGCTGCTTTAAATTTTATTATTTTGCTTTTATTGTAATTTTATTATTGCAGAGACTTTTACACTGAGTAATTAATTATCCAAAATGTTAACTTTTGGATAAGGTGCAGATTGTCTTCAGGAAATCATTGAGAATTATTTCCCCCTGATATGGAATACTAGGGAGTTTTCAATTTTCGGCTTCTTTTTTTGTGTGTTAACGCAACATTTCACTGGGTTTTATTTGGTACTGTAAACTGTTTTGAAATTCTTGCATTCCTACATGTTCAGTGTAGAGATTTTAATCAAGTATTTTTAAGAGAAAGTATCCAGCGTAAAGTTTTTTTCTCTTTGCCATACAAATACGATATGTTTTAAAGCATCGCTGAACCCAACATAATCGTCTTTTTCCACAAGATCTGTGAATTTTTGCTAGGAATAAGAAAACCTTGATGATCATTATTCTTACATCTATTTTTGAAGCCTTTGAGAAAGCTCCCACTGGATGAACGTGGTCGTAGAGAATAATTACCCCAACCATTACTCTCATGCAGAACATGAGGGTTTCTTCGCTGGTGAATCTAGTTCTGTATTCTCTGAAACGTAAGAATTTTTTTTTGAAATAAATGGTATTAATGTCAGCATTTTTAAAACAAATATTATTTCAATACATTTCCATCTTTCAAATTAAAAATGCTTTACCTTCAATGCCATGTAGAAAAGAATTATTCAAGGGAGAATAACGTAGAGGACAATGTCAATGACTGCAAAGATTAGCAACAGTAGAGACTGGCAAAATAGAAAGCTTTGTAAAAAAAATAAAAAATAAGCATGCGGGAGAAGAGCAAAGAAACAGAACTCACAATGAACACAAAGGTTTGTTTCCTTTCCAATGAACATTTATTTCCCATTGTTGATCCCAATTCTACTGCTAAAGGGAAGTGGGAGTGTTTGGTTCAGTCATAAAATGACTGCAAGATATAATAAAAATACAAGTGTGTCGATACCCTACAGATGCACAAGGACAAATGTCATTGCCCTTGATTTGGCTAAAGTTAACTTCACCCAATATTGTCTTTTAGAGCATTGTGCTGCATCCTGAAATCGTGATACATTTAAAACGGAGAGCTGTGGAGGAGGATTAGCCTCTCGGTGTCACTTTGGAGCTGCAGAATCATTATAATATAACATTAATATGCTTTGATAAGTCGGGAAGCACTTCCAGCAGTGGGAAAGTAACACCTTCAGAGAAAATTGATACCTTCAGCTGGCGGGAGGGGAACATAATGAACTAGATTTGTTGTTTGAAGTGAGGTAGGGGATGGGGAAGAGATAACAAACGGGCCATTTGTTGCAACATCTTTGGGGGGGAAAAAACCCTATTCTTTCTTGGCACCCGATGCAAGACTAAAAGGTATGCTACTGGCCTCCAGGATGGTTTACTTGTATCTTTTAACATTACGCAAATCTTTTAAAGTTATCTTAGGCATTCAGAACTTTCTGAGGAAATTAAATTAAAAACTGGCATGGGAAATTCACAATTCAGGAAAAATGGAATATGGTAACAATGTGTGTAAGTTTAATCTTGCCTTCTTTAGGCTGCAAAATAGTTTTTTTTTTTATAATGACTTTGAGAAAGCGATGCATCAGCAACTTTAAAATTACTCGATCGATAGAAATGAAGTGTGGGTGAGAAAATATTTTAACACTTCCGTTTAAAAATATTTTGGCTTTAAACATTATTCTATTACTAAAACCTATTTTAAAAAAGAAGGTTGCAAAGGAAGGATGAATAGGCAGGTTGCTGGATGATGATGGAAAGTAACTGTTGGCATTTTCTATACATAGTCATTTCAGCATGGATGATGGGAGCAAGGTTCACTGAGTTTTCCTGATAGAATGACCAACCTTCAAACATCAAAGCCTGTAAAAATACACAATCAGCTAAAAGGATAAGTCATGTGGAAAGTGACCCTGTTTTAAAGATCTTTAACCTTTTCATCCTGCCATATCATTTTCCACTCTCCCCAAGAATATTGAAGCTTTAAAAAAAAATAAGGATAACAAGCCAATGTAATTCACTTAAGGATTAATTTATAACACAGCATTGCCTTTTTCAACATTCAAAAATACTTCAAAAATGATTTTAGCTGTTCCTTTAAGAAAGAGTACACTCGGAAAAGTGACTTATAAAAATACAAAATAAAAGCATGACTATTGCAACCAGCAACCTGTAGCAATATGGAATGACCTCCCCGTGGAGATCCGGACCCTTACTACCCTCCCGGCCCTCCGCAAAGCCACCAAGTCCTGGCTGCTCCAGCAAGCCGGGGGGCTTGTGAAACATCCAGCCCCACGGAAATTGTGAATGTTGCGTTTTTAAAGTGTTGTCTTGTCTATTTATCCCCCTTTTCCTGTCTATTGTGAGCCGCCCGGAGTCCTTCGGGAGTGGGCGGCATACAAGACAAATAAACTAAACTAAACTAATATGATTTTGGAAATCATTTGATTGGAAGCAGACAGAAGAAAGAGAGCATTCCACTTAATGAACTACCCATATATACCTGTGTGAAAAGAATGCAAGTTTCCACAACCCTTTAATCTGTATTCAGCAGGTTATATTATGGTAGCCTCGGCAGGAGACAGTCCCTATTTGACCTTTGTTGGGACCCAGAAACTAACAAGGGGCAGGCCTACTTATTACTTGTATCGGACCCTGCCAGGGTAACCTCAGAGGAAGGCAAAATCAAGCCACTTCTAGAAGATGGCCATGAAAACTACACTGTCGTGTTCATGAAATTACCAAAAATTGAACTCAGTTTGCAGGAGGGTTGATTTCACCAACTTAAAGTGAAAAGTATATAGCAATAGCAATAGCAGTTAGACTTATATACTGCTTCATACGGCTTTCAGCCCTCTCTAAGCGGTTTACAGAGTCAGCATATTGCCCCCAACAACAATCCGGGTCCTCAATTTACCCACCTCGGAAGGATGGAAGGCTGAGTCAACCCTGAACCTATCATCACTTATATAGATAAGTGATGATAGGTTCAATTGACTAGAAATTTCCCAGAGAAGAACACAAGAGACCATGGCATAACTTGTACTTTAATGCCAGAAGGTATCAAACTAGACATTGGAAATGTTCAAGTTACTGCCAAACATGTCTGACATGTACCGATTGTCTCTAGATGCAGCCAATGAAGTCATATATTTTCTGTTTAGTTCTGCGTTGAGGATTTCAAACATTGGCCACGTTTGCAAGAGGCAGCCTTAGGCATGAGCTGCGCCCGAGTGACACAGCAAGCCTGAATTCACAGAGGTGCTGGGTCAGTAATGAATGATCAGCATAGTAGCCTACATTTTGGCTTCAATGGCTCCTTCTTAATTCTTCGGACAGAAAACCATGGACAGCTCCTACTGTGATGTTTGTATTGCAGAAAGGAGTAGGCAACCTGTGGCATCGGGCTGCATGCATCCTCAAACTCCTTTTCTAAAGCCATTAGAGCAGTGTTTCTCAACCTTGGCAACTTGAAGATGTCTGGACTTCAACTCCCAGAATTCCCCAGCCAGCGAATGCACTAGAGCCTCCTATATCACAACTGCTGAAAATCATCTGGTCCTTTCTTTTCTCAAGTAGCAAAATAAGTCATGCTAGCCGATGGATGGTAAGATGGACAGATAAGATGATTGATGAAAAGATATAGCACCTGCTGGCAACTCATTAACAAGCTTATGCATTTTCCCAGCCACAGTACAGATTCAGCAAGTAGTCCTTGACTTACAACTGGTTGTTTATAGAGACCAACTGAAAGGATGCACTTATGACCCAGTTCCAAAGGTCCCATGGTTTTGTGACCGGATTTGGGGTATTCTGCAACCAGCTCAGGTTTAAGGCCATTAAGCAGCATCCCCTGGTCATGTGACTGTGATTTAGGACGTTTTTGTTGATAACCAAAGTTTACTTTACTTCCATTTTTTGACGAAATGCCCCATAGCAAATAAGGGATTTTACTTAACAACTGCAGATTCACTTAGCAACCATGGCGATTCGCTTAATGCCTGCCACAAAAAAGGTCATAAAGTTGGGTTTGTCACGCGTCTATGGAGATTCTCAGTCATCCAGGTCATGGTTGTCCTAAAGGTGCTTTTTTCTAGGAGGCAACTGGACTTTCTGTTTTTTTTCTTGGTGGGAAATGGAAGGATTTATACTCCTTGCAAAAAGCTGGTCATTTGTATTCTTTTTAGACCCACATCATGACCCACGTTACACCTATCCTCCGCGAGCTGCACTGGTTACCGATCGGTCTCCGGATACGCTTCAAAGTGCTAGTCGTAACTTATAAATGCCCTTCATGGTATTGGACCTGGGTACTTGAGAGACCGCCTGCTGCCAATTACCTCCCACAGACCCATTAGATCACACAGGGTCGGCCTCCTCCGGGTTCCGTCCACCAGCCAATGCCATCTGGCTACCACCGGGGGGAGGGCCTTCTCTGTGGCAGCTCCGGCCCTTTGGAACGAACTCCCCGCAGAGATTCGGACCCTCACCTCTCTCCAGGCCTTCCGGAAAGCTGTCAAAACCTGGCTGTGCCGGCAGGCCTGGGGTTGACGAGTTCCCTTCCCCTCTCGACCTGTGTGGCTGTGTGATTCTTGGTTATTTTAATCACTTGTATTGTGTTCTATGTTCCCTTTCCCCCCTTGAGTTGTTCGCCGCCCTGAGTCCCTCCCGGAAAAGGGCGGCATACAAATAAAATAAATCTAAATCTAAATCTAGACAGCTGTTGAGGCTACCTGATGGTTTATCTATGTCGTCAGGATGACCAACATTCTATTCCCCACCATCCGGTCAGAACTGAAGAAGTTTCTTGGATGAGAAGCGAAACATCTTCAACCTTTCCCCCCCCCCCAAAAAAAAGTCCAGTTGCCTCTTGGAAAAAAGTACTTTTGGGTTTGTCACATCACGACCTGCTTTACGTACCCTCATGCTTTACAACCATAAATGGCAAGCTCCATTATGGTCATAAGTCAAGGACTACCTGCATCTGATTTAAGGTAGTGTCAAAAGGTGTTCCGTCTGCTTCCAATCACCTTTCCCTTGTCACATCATGACCTGCTTTTGTGCTTTTTAACTATGTATAGTTTTGTGTTCTTGTTAAACTGTTTGTATCCCCCCTTCCCTTTTTGAGTTGTGAGCCGCCCTGAGTCCCCTTAGGGAAAAGGGCGGCATATAAATGAAATAAAACTCAAACTCAAACTCAAACCCTTTCAAATCTGGATTGTGGTGCAGCTTTCATCTGTGCCTTGCTTAAATAATGATGATGATGATGATGATGATGATGATGATGATGATGATGATGATGATGGAGGAGGAACAGCCAGTGGAAGCTACTGGAGCATTGCCCACCAGGAAACTGCTCATTCGTTGCTAAACCAGAATCTTGGCAAAAGATGACTTGATTTTTAATTTTTTTTAAAAAAAATTTAAAAAAATATATTTTAAAAATTTCCTTATTATAGCAACATTGATACATATGCCCATTGCTCATAACTTACGGTGTTTCCAGCATGACTTTACATACACTTGCCATCGTGCTGAGACAATCTGTTGTATTCTCAATTGGCAACGTTTTATTCTACAAAAGTTAAAACAAGCCAACAAAAGAGGTCAGTTAGGGTCAGTCCAGACTTCTGATTTGATTTTTGAGCTTTCGGAAAGAAATTAATTAAAACTTTTGCTCACTTCTACGACAAAATGGGTGGTAGCATTACTCAGTGTTTTCAGAACCGGTGTAGCTTCTGCGTAGAACAGGGACATTCTGTTAGCCATCTCATTGTTCACTTCACTCTCAATGTCAAGCTGTTTAAAACATGAGAGACAGATTAGTGTTATTTGCTTTTTTTTTTATTTAGAAAAGTGCTTTTTTACTTACTGCTATGCATAAGTACACGAGAAGTTGCAGCTCATATTCAAAGCATAAAAATGTTCCAAGCCTTGTAACCAAGACAGCAAAATTATGCAATCTTTGTGTCCTAAGGAAAGCTGGAATTGTTGTTTTTTTTAAACACCATTCCTCCTTTACGAAAAAAAAACTTTTGAAGTGGATTCTCAAAAGCATTCTCTAGCACTAGACAAGTTGTTGTATTTAAAGAAAAAGTTAAAATACTACTACCTTTCATTATTATGAACATGTATGGTAACGGTTAATTTTATATCCATTTTTTTTTTACTACCAGTCTAGGCGGGTGGCCAGAACCTCCCGCCGCTGCTACTACTGGTTTGCTCAATCCGAGCTGAACTGGGAGCACCTCTGAGATAGATAGATAGAGAGAGAGAGAGAGATAGACAGATGTGTGTGTGTATGTGTGTGTGTGTGCGACACACACATATATCCATTAACATATGGCTTTTCCATGCTAATCAGATTATCCAGTTTAGCAATCAGAAGAAAACACCCATCCCCACTGCATCAATACACAGAAGGATTCTGGATATGTTTTTATCCTTCTGAACAAAGGAGTAGCAGCACAATAGCAGTCTAAAGGCAGAATCTCAAAGTTTTTAAAAAAATGACTGACACCATGCAAAGAAAACATTTCATGATTTTTGGGGAAAAAAACACCCCCGCAACATATTTATAAAGTTTTAAGGACGCCATTCAAAAACATTTAATCTCCTGCTGATGTCTACACCAGTGGTTTCCCCCCCCCCCAAAAGTGTCCCCTGCAACGACGCTTTTAAGCAAAACAGGCAAAAACAAAACTGGCCGATTTAACCCACATAAATGTAAACAAAATCTGCCTGTACAAAAATTACACTGGGATGAATATAGCAGAGAGGAAAACGTAGTAGAGCCTGTGTGTGTGTGTGTGTGTGTGTGTGTGTGTGTGTGTGTGTGTGTGTCAAATTCAATTTCATTGAGGGCCGCATCAGGGTTGTGTTTGACCTTAGGGCGATGGGTGGGCGTGGCCAGCTCGACGTCACTTGTGTCAAGGGTGCCTGTGGTGGCCCGATCCCACTGCCAGAGAAAATGGGCTCCAGAGCTCCATTTTCAGCTGTAACGGCCACCTGCAACTCTCTGCCAGTGAAAATGAAGTTGGTCCTTTGCTTTTTCAGGGCAATTCCATGGGCCAAATTTAAGCACCCCGAGGGATGGATCCGGTCCCCAGGCACCCCTAGTTTAGGTAATACTCAGAGAAATAGGCAAAACTGATTCTCTAACTTTGTATGAAGCACTGTAATTTCCTATTGTCGCTCCTAATTGTCTCATAAATGAAATCCCCAATTCTGGAAAGAAACATTTTACTCACATGCATGTTGTTTATTCTGTTGCGACTTAATGTCCTTCTATAATAGCTAAAGTCATTTTGAATTGCTGGGTTTCTCATCTGAAACAAAAAAAAAAAAAAGGAAGGTCGACTTCAGTGTTCTTACTGAGAGCCGACAATTAAAACATTCTGCATTGGCTGAATATTGCTTTCTCCTTACTAACCTTAAGTTCATCAAAGCGGAGAGTAAAATGCAAGATCTCTGCAAACTGCTTTGCTAGGGCTTGCTCTCGCTCTAAGTGCTGAGTTGGCGTGTAGGGTGGACAAGTCAGGGATTCTAATAAACTCTGCAATGCTTTTTCTGGAAAAAAAATATCCAAAATATTCAATTTCGTTTCATTTTTTAAAAAAGGAATCTTCCTACTGCTTTAGAAAAGCGATCACTTAAACATTCCACAAATGTTCATTTACATAATTGAAGACTACTTGGAGGAAAACAGCTAAATATTTTAGGTGGGAAATAATTTGCAATTTATAGAAACAAGTGACAAAACTGTTAGAGGAAAGGATAAGCTTTAATCTTTACTTTCCACTGTTCGCCATTTACTGTTCAATAAGGAATATGGAGTAGCACAGTGCAAGATTTCAACAAAACTCTTAGAGTGATCAAATCTGAAAGCTTATGCTTGTTGTGAACTCAACCAGGTACGGGAAGGGAAAGAGGAAAGAAAAACAAAAGACTTTTGGTATAATTACACGGGACTGAAATTCAAACAGGTGGAAAAAGCATATATTAGCATTCTTCCTGTCTGAATTTGATACAAGGAGTCGACTTAATAACCGCAATTGGGACTGGAATTTTTGTCGTAAGTCAGCACAGTCATAGTACAAGTCACCACACGAGCAGACTCAATTTTATGAATATTTTACTGCAGTTATTAAACGAATCACCATGGCTGTTAAATGAATCGTGTGGTCATTAAACAAATCTTCCTTTGTCAAAAACTGACTGCTGCAAATTGTTGAATGTTGAAATTAGTCACAAATGTGAGCTGGAAGCCCTCATTGCTGTCACATGAGCACAGAGAAGATGCACAGTCATACACGCAAGGACAGATCATAAATCACTTTTTCCAAGGCTTTGAACCATTATTAAATGAATGGCTGTTAAGTCGATGACCGCTTATAGAATTGACATTGATAACTATGGCCAGTCTGCAACTAATTAATCTCATGGAATAGAATTTAGAAAGCTAATGCTACCGTATTTATTAGTATTCAAGTGCCACAAGTTTACTTCTTAGTTTTTGTTACAAATCAACATGGCTCTTCTTTTGCATGTTTTAACTTTCTGGTTTTTTTTTTTAATAGGTATGAGTAATTGACAACCTGCAATTCACAAGCTTTTTTTTTTTAAAAAAAAAAACAACTCTTTAAAGCTTTCACAGCCCTTAGAAGTTCTGCTTCTAAAGTCTGGTAACAAACTGACAAGTAATAAATTTGGGCCAGTTTTTGACAGCAAACAAAATCAAGTAAATTGTAAATCCGGGAAAAGTTCAGAATTTTTCCTTTTCTAAAAACCCAATAAGGACTGCATTTCAAACTTGACAAATTCAGATCACCTTCTATGACACCATCACTCCATCCTTGGAATTCTAGCGGTTAAAAAAAATAACTAGAAGCTTAGCTTTCGTCAGCTTCCAAGTTATGTGTTACTGCTCTAACTACATTCTTCTAAGAATTCATGCACACAGTATTCAGAAGTGCCTATATCCAAGGGGGGAAAAATGTAACAGGGCAGTAGAAAATGTCCAACAATATTCACAAAACTTCATGAGTTCTTGAGAGCATAAAAGACAGAACCTCACCTAGTCTGAGAGAAAATTCATAGAACCGCTTTAACCTCACAACCAGCGGGCATACTGAATTCCATGCTCTTTCCTGCAGCTGAATATCATTCGGGTTTTGTATTGCCTGGAAAACAGTAATAACTTGAGGAAAAAAAACTTCATTTATTTAATGTCACAGTGCCCATTCTGTCCTTCCCATGCACATAAATGAATGAACAGTCAGAATGAAAGCTAATTCTAATACAGTATGGTATTTGTCTTTCTCTCAAAGAATTTTGTGTGTCCCTTTAAAAAAAAAAAAAAAGAAGAATCCCAGAAGCTTTTGAAAGAAATCTCTTCCAACTTTTGGCAAGAGCAGTTTGCCCCTATTTTAGGAATGAATTGGATGAATGAGAGGAAATTTGTTGGGGTGGGGAGAGAATGGGGGAGTATCCTTTAACATGTGTTTATATGCATCAGGGGTGGGTTGCTAGCGTGTTACTGCCAGTTCGGCGTGCACAATTTTCTCCACGCGTGTGCACAGTTGCCTGTAAATAGGCCTGCACATGCGCAGAACATTAAAAATGTGAAACAAACATGCGCCGACAACTGGAAAACCAGTTTGGGGACATGGTGAGTCTGCTGTCTCTGCCAGTTTGTTGGTTTATTGGATTTATATGCCACCCTTCTCCCAAGGACTCAGGGCAGCATACCACATTAAAAAAAAATATATTACAAAAGTTTTTAAAAAATTAGATAGAGTATCCAAAAAACAAACCCAATTAAGATTAACAATAACATTTAAAAAATGTGTTTAAAATTAACAATAATCAATAATTTGTTTTGTTTTGTTCAGGCCAGGCCGGCTTGCTGGAAAAGCCAACTTTTTAGGGCGCGTCGGAAGGACCTGAGGTCGGGGGTTATATAAAGCTCCGGGGGCAGCTCATTCCAGAGGGGAGGCGCTCCCACAGAGAAGGTTCTCCCCCTGGGGGTCGCTAGCCGACACTGTCTGGCTGACGGCACCCTGAGGAGGCCAACTCTGTGGGATCGCACTGGACGGTGGGAGGCTACCGGTGGCAGTAGGTGGTCTCGCAGGTACCCTGGGCCTAAGCCATGGAGCGCTTTAAAGGTCATAATTAGTACCTTGAGTTCAGCGACTTAGTCACAATTTTCACTACCGGTTCGCCCAAAACGGTGCGAACTGGTAGCAATCCACCTCTGATACGCACACATCCATATATACACTGATTTATTAGGATGTATTTTACTGAAAGATCTTAATTATTCTGGCAGATTTCTTACTTTTTGAAATATCTTTTGTCTTTCTCCCCTCGCTCTACTTCTTTGTATAAATAAGATAAAGATTTAAACAATGCCTATTTAGAGTCAAGGGAATAAGAGTCTGTTTTATTAGCTGCCTCCACATCTATGGAGATTCTCAGCCATCCAAGTCATGGTTGTCCCCAAAGTTGCTTTTTCAAAAGGCAACCGGACTTTGTTTTCCCTTGAAGTTGTTGATTTGATTCTCATCCAAGAAACACAGATCAATTGCTGGTCTGGCAAGTATGCTAAACACTTTTTGGCCACTATATAATGGGCTGCTCAGATCCCATTATTATCGAGTTTAATAAAATAATAACCTTAGGAACAAAGTCTTATCTGTTGCAAATGTATATATCGGTACATACTCACAGACTGAACTACTCGTTTCTAATTAAGAATAGCAAAGTGTAACACTCCAAGTTTAAATTAGATTATCATTTTGATAATTTCCAACAATAATTGGCTGCAGTGATAGGTTTTTTTCTTGTTTTACTTCCGAAAAGGAGATCTTTGCAAATGTCTCTTAAAATGTGAATAGCTCTTTTTAAAATGGTCAGTGTTGCATATTATAATTCCAAGAAATCCTGGCTGTTTTGTTTCAATACTTTTTTTTTTTACATAAATCACACGTGTTTAATTTCCTTCTTGAGAATATATTGTTTTTATATAATATAATTGAACGCACATCTCTAATCTCTTGTCCAGCTCCTTTGTAAGACTGTAGGTCTGAAAGCATACTTTCTGAGTCCTGTAAAACAGCGTTCACTTGGTTCCATATTTCCCTTTCTCCATCACTAGGCTGAGCATCTAGATAAAACATAAAAAGCAAATATTGCAGAAAGCAGTTGACTGTAATCGGAGCAATCATAGAAAGTATAACTACTGTTAACTAAAATTAATTGGTGATTTGATCCATATTTTACTACTTTCATATAGTTCTTGTGACACTTTATCCATTTTCAGATCCATTTTATTAAATCATAAGCAGGATTAAAATTAGGGCTTCAAGCCACTCAAATATACAAATAGGAAGAACTATTTGCTATTTTTAAATTGTAACAGTTCTTCTTGTTTGTATATTTGAGTGGCTTGAAGCCCTAATTTTAATCCTGGTTATGATATTATTGCCCTATAACATCAGATTTAGAAGAAAACTATTAAATTAAGTATATTGGTTAGAATTGTGACTTCAAAAAAAGAATTAAAAATTAGCAATTTCTTTTGGGCTCCAAAAGTTCACCCACAATAGTGACATTTTCAAAACACTGGAAATACCTAGACGTCTCCTTGTCTCCCTCAATATTTATTTTAAATCAGGCATTTGCTTGGTATGAGACATGCTACATATCGTAGGAATGGCAGTAGTTGTGGGAACACATCTTTATGAAGAATTCAGGTGTTATCCCCAGTACAATCTGAACTACAAGCATTTCTCTAGGCACAAATCTTTATAATGAACCTGCTTGTCCATTCTATATGGAGACTAAATGAATGAAGGTTTTATTATGGTCTTAGACCAAAGTACTTCTAATTGATAATGAGAGGGAGGGAGAGGGAGAGGGAGGGAGAGGGAGAGGGGGAGAGAGAGAGAGAGAGAGAGAGAGAGAGAGAGAGAGAGAGAGAGAGAGAGAGAGAGAGAGAGAGAGAGAGAGAGAGAGAGAGAGAGAGAGAGAGAGAGGGAGGCCATGTTAAAGTCATCAGTCAGCAGAACTGGGGAGCTCTAATCTCTAGATGCAAAGAGAGGGAGTATGACTCTTCCACCCTTCTTGTGGTGAGTGACGGTAGCAGAGAGAAGCCTTCTCTATCCATAGAATGGTCTAAACCATGGGATGGGAGGAGAGCTTGTCTGGATAAAGGTTCCACAGTGCACACTGAGGTTCTCCAGAAGTCCATTCCTCATAACTATACTCCCTGAAGGATTAGAATAGAATAGAATAACAGAGTTGGAAGGGACCTTGGAGGTCTTCTAGTCCACTCCCTGCCTAGGCAGGAAAGCCTACACCACTTCAGACAATTGGTTACCCACCATCTTCTTAAAAACTTCCAGGGTTGGAAGCATTCACAACTTCTGGGGGCAAGTTGTTTCCACTGATTAATTGTTCTAACTGTCAGGAAATTTCTCCTTAGTTCTAAGTTGCTTCTCTCCCTAATTAGTTTCCATACATTGCTTCTTGTCCTGCCCTCAGGTGCTTTGTAGAATAGCTTGACTCCCTCTTCTTTGTGGCAGCCCCTGAGATATTGGAACACTGCTTAGCATGTCTCCCCTAGTCTTTCTTTTCATTAAACTAGACATACCCAGTTCCTGCAATCGTTCTTCATATGTTTTAGCCTCCAGTCCCCAAATTATCTTTGTTGCTCTTCTCTGTACTCTTTCTAGAGTCTCAGCATCTTTTTTACATCGTGGCGATCAAAACTGGATGCAGTATTCCAAGCGTGGCCTTACCAAGGCATTATAGAGTGGCATTAACACTTCACCTGATCTTGATTCTATCCCTCTGCTTATGCAGCCCAGAACTGTGTTGGCTTTTTTGGCAGCTACCATTTAGTTCATCATTGGCTACATAAAACTGGATGTGTATATCACTATTTTTAGAATCTAAATATAACACTATATAAAAAAAAATCTCCTGAATTCTGCCTAGATTATCTGGAAAAAAACCTCCTCTCCTTCCATCCTTCATGTAATCATCTTCTAACAGAAGAGACCACACTGTCTGTACAGGGCGGGGCATAACCTTTTCCTAGGGGGTCACAGCAACACTTGTAATAACAACACAAATAATTCATACACCATTCGAAAGCCCATCAAAAACTGAGTTTATTGACACGATTTAATAGTCAGTATGACCACCATTAGCCCTTCGAACAGCATTCAAACGAGGTGGATAAGAACACAACAAATCTTCAAACAGTTCCGTTCGATTTTCCAGATTTTCCAGAGGGCGGGGCATAACCTTTTCCTAGGGGGTCACAGCAAGATCGACAGCAGTTTACAACTTCCGCGACACCTCATTTTAAAGCCCATAAAAAACTGAATTGAATGAGCTATTAAATGTTAAATTTGTTTTGGTTGAAACTTTGAGAATGAATTTGGAAACTGTGTTGAAAAATCTGGAAAATCAAACGGAACTGTTTGAAGATTTGTTGTGTTCTTATCCACCTTGTTTGAATGCTGTTCGAAGGGCTAATGGTGGTCATACTGACTATTAAATCGTGTCAATAAACTCAGTTTTTGATGGGCTTTCGAATGGTGTATGAATTATTTGTGTTGTTATTACAAGTGTTGCTGTGACCCCCTAGGAAAAGGTTATGCCCCGCCCTGTATGTGCCTATTGACTGAGCTTAATAACTAGTTTTCTGTTCACGCAATGTTGCCTCATCCAGCAATAATAACATGTATTTATTTAACAAGTCTTAGAGATCAGCTGAGAATTGTAGGAAGCATTTCAAAAAGAATCAATTTCCTCCTGCTTCTCAT
The DNA here is from genome assembly GCF_051295495.1 of Thamnophis sirtalis. Classification (NCBI taxonomy): domain Eukaryota; kingdom Metazoa; phylum Chordata; class Lepidosauria; order Squamata; family Natricidae; genus Thamnophis; species Thamnophis sirtalis. Next base: position 139,003,201 of record NW_028261385.1, on the reverse strand, counting down.
GTGTTAAATTGAAGTACAGTTGTGAAATCTAACAGTACGCATCTTATGAGAGAAAAGCTTGCTGCAAATGTTCAAAACACACTGTGCAAGTTATTAATTTGGTAGGAACGGTGTCTACAAATCTTTACTTTTAACAAGGCTGCAGTTAAATACACCCAAGGTGCAAAGGAGAAAAAACTTTTCTGAGGAAAAAAAAGAAGTCAAATCTTGTACTTCTTCATCATCCACAGTTCCTTTGGGTAGATGAATGGTTATGTGTGTAATAAATAAATCTGGAGGATCTAAACTGACTTTAGATTTTGCATTTATCACTTTAACATCTTAAACCCATTCCGATATTACAAGTCAAGTGAGGCACTGGGGATAATGGGTGTAAAACCTTTCCATTGTCTACTTACAGAAAGTAAAGTTCATACAGAATCCCCAACTAATTGTTCTATCCAACTAATAGGTTCTCCTGCTTGACCAGGGGTTGAACTAGAAGACCTCAAAGGTCCCTTCCAGCTTTAGTCTGTTCTAGTCTTATTATTTCTATTCATTGTATTTTTATTAGCAATCCTCTTCTATCCATGAAATCTGACAAGCTCAATATACATTGATGCAAAGTTCAAATCCTTTTCATTGTAAAATCCACATGCCTCGTATCTGAAACATCACAGATGTATATTTAGTATTTTTCATACAGTTCTCTATGGACTGGGGAATTGTGATGTAGAGAAGGCACTTTCATAGCCAATCAATTCAAATTCATAAGTAATATGAATCTCTTACTATTATATTAAAGTGGTATAATTGACTCATACTATTTTGGATGTCAACTTCTGTCATAAAACATAAACAGGTAGTCCTAGACTTACAACAGTTGGTATAGTCACCGTTCAAGTTACAACGGCACTGGAAAAAATGACTTATAATCGTTTTTCACACTTAACGACCATTGCAGCAGCCTCATGGTCATATGATCAAAATTCAGACGCTTGGCAACTGGTTCAAACGTATGATAGTTCCTGTGTCCTGGGGTCACGTGATCCCCTTTTGCGCCCTTCTGGCAAGCAAAGTCAATGGGGAAGCCAGATTTAACAACTGCAGTAATTCACTTAACAACTGTGGCAAGAAAGGTCGCACTATGGATCGAAGATTCACTTAACAAATGTTTCACTTAGCGACAGAAATGTGGGGCTCAATTGTGGTTGTAAGTCGAGCACTACCTGTATACAGCTCTTTTTCTTTCTAATTTGGATGCTACAGGAGCACGGAACACTGTTACTTTCCCACCAAAGGGGGAAGCATTTGCATGCTTTTGAACTGCTAGGTGGGCAGGAGCTGGAGCAAGGAATGGGGAGCTTACTCCATTGCATGGTACCTGGGTCTCAAACCCGGGATGTCAGCTCTCCAGCTGGCAAGCTCAGCATCTTTAACTGCTGAGTCATACGGTCCAGTTAAACACAAAATGAACTGTGCTGTAATTTGCTAACTTCCAATAGGAACAGTAACATACAATAGTTCCTGTCTGGCATTTCAGCTGTAATATCACTTTTGAAATGTTTTATAGCAGAAGAAGACACAGTGTGAAGCCAGACGTATGTTGGTAGACAGCAATTCCCTGATTGCTGGGCTGATGGAATTAGAAATCCAACAACATCTGACAGTCTCCAGTTTCTCGTTTCTGAATTGTACTATTATATAAGCATTGTAGGCAAAATGTCATGCTTTAGGGCAATGAATTAGTGTAATCTTTTTTTTTAAACTGCCATAATAAGAGAATATAATACCATATTTTCCCCAAAATAAGACAGGGTCTTATTTTCTTTTGACCCCCCCGAAATAAGCACTAGGCCTTATTTTCAGGGAGGTCTTATTATTTTTGAGGTACATGAGACGGCGAGCGTGGTCACCTCATGGCTTCTGCTGTGTTGCAATATTTTTGGGGAAGGCTTATTTTAGCGCATGCACTCAAAAGCTCAATTGGGCTTATTATCCAGGGAGGTCTTATTTTGGGGGAAACAAAGTAACCTTTGTCTTAGTTGCACAGAAATAGATTTTTCTATTATGACTCCATACTTAATATAATACCAGTGTTCTTCAGGGCGGGAAATCATTTTAGCTTTCCTTTTTTTCATTTTTTTAAAAAGATCGCTGCATATCATCTACTATTCTGTGGTTCTGGCATGATTTGTTCCTTTAATTTTGTAACATTATCTGGTAATAGAAATATATGATATGAAGCAGCAGATTTGAAAAGTTTTAATATAGCACGGATATTAATTTTGAATAGGAATCTAAATGCCTAGAATCTCTGCATTCCAAACAAGTACTCATGTAAATAATTTTCAGGTCTCTGAGAAAATTCAAGCCTAAATAGATTATTGAATACTTTGAAAAGGAAGTTGCTATGAGGCCTGAAAGTGATAAAATGCCCCTCAGCAGAGCTTCCAACCAAATTCTTATTATGAAATATAACTGCTTGTATTGACACTTACCTTATTGTTTTTAAAAATAAAGTATTAAATAGCACACAGGGATAGAATGCAGCTGAGTAGATTAAAGGGGATTTAATGCAGTAGTTGATCACTTTCATGAGAAAACTCAAGCTACATGCACACTGCAAGCTGTAGTACACTGCAAAATGTAGCAACGAATTAATGTGTAAAAGTATATTATTTCACCCGCCTTGATACAAAAATCTACAGGAAATGTTGTTGCTATACTTTGTTTATATTGATAATAGAAATTAATTCTTATTAATTTCTACATCTGGTCTTCAACAAATTTCCATCCAAAAGTGGACCTCCCTCCTAATAGAGTAATCAACTTAGGCACCAAGAATTTTTCATCAAGAATTTTTATAGTTTATCAGAAAGGAAGATTCCTCCCCCTCCATATAATTTAGAGTTGCCGGGAGTTAGGCAGCATACTGGTAATTGACGTATGACCACAATTTGTACCAGAATTTTTCATTTCTATGCAAGATGACTGTTAAGTGGGTCATTCCTGATTTTGCAACCATTTTATGCCATGATTATTAAACGAATCACGGCAGTTCTTAAGTGAACCCTGGGAATCCAGCTTCCCCTACTGACTTTGCTTGGGAAGATTGCAAGCCTGGTATATTGCAATTCTATACCAAGCTTGCAATGATCACATGACCCTCGGACGCTCTAACCATCAGAAAGGTCATGTGATCAGCTTCTGTGGCCTTCTGACAAGCAAAGTCGATGGGGAATCCAGATTCACTTAACAACCATGTCACCAATGTAACAAACGCAGTGGTTTACTTAACAACTGTGGCAAGAAAGGTCGTAAAACAGGGCAAACTCACTTAACAGATGTTTCACTTAGCAAAATAAATTTTGGGCTCAATTGTGGTGGTAACTCAAGGACTACCTGTACTTAATAGGGCTCTCTTGTGCGTCTATATACAGTTGCCTCTTTTATCTGTCTTTAGCCATTTAGTTTTTCCCCCATCTTTTTTCTTCCCAGTGCAATTGGAATCCCATCTTCCACTACTTTTTTAATTGTTGTTTCTGCTGAAAGGTGAAAGAGGGGTAGAATATATATTCTATTCTGGCCTATGCCAACTCCCTGGATTGGCAACACTAGATTGACAAAATAGAGGAGCGTCAAACAGGATTTTGGTTGCTTACATTTAGTTATATCAGATCCTTTGAATTTGCCTGTTTCCTTTCATATACTATTCAAGTTTTGAAATAATATACCATAGAAGTTTAGTAATGTGCTTTTAGACACACCAGTAATGCAAGAAACAAAATAATTTACTTGCAAGTTTATTTTGAATATAGCACAAGCCACTTATAAGGATCGATTTAGAATAGGCTGTCCTGATTTTGAGGACCATTTTTTGGGGGGGGGGGTCAGGGGTGGAGATACAACACAGAGTCAAAATTTGGATCTGTGAATCAAGGAGCACTAAATCTTCTCTTCATAGGCTGTGGTCTTCATCCTAGTTTTCAACCCTTTTCAAAATGGAGGCTGCTCAGCTAAGGTGGCGAGATGGCGCAGTGGATAGGGTGCAGTACTGCAGGCCACTTCAGCTGACTGTTATCTGCAGTTCAGCGGTTCTAATCTCACCGGCTCAAGGTTGACTCAGCCTTCCATCCTTCCGAGGTGGGTGAAATGAGGACCCAGATTGTGGGGGCGATATGCTGACTCTGTAAACCGCTTAGAGAGGGCTGAAAGCCCTATGAAGCGGTATATAAGTCTAACTGCTATTGCTATTGCTCTCAGAATTTGCCCCAAAGTAAGCCCATGAGCCAAGTTCTTTTAGCTAATGCTCAATATCCCAAGCAATTATTATTGGGATTTTGGATGAACCGAACAATGACTTTTCAGAATGAAAGATGGGAACTCCAAGTGGCGTGAGCTGGAGAAACTTGCATGGGTACTGTAGATTAATATATGCTATTTATTAGACGGTTTTTAATGTTTTTTTTAAAAAAAGCCCTCCAAAAATAATGCAGGCCAAACTTTGCTCACTTTCAAAGTCTAGGAAAAAAAGGGGCCCTTGATCAAAGTCTGTGCAAGTGAGAACTTTTAAAAGATTTCCCATTTGGTTTCTGAAAAACAGAAAAGGGACAGAATAAAAGTACTCAGGAATAAATCTTGAAAACACGGTTATCTCTTAACGCACTGCTTGAACAAGTTTTATCTGTCAAGGCAAATCAAGCTTAAACATTCCTTCTCAACTAGTCCCCAAGTCAGGGGAAAACAATGTTCCGAGCTTTGAACTTACTTTCAAAATCCAGGAAAAAATGTGGGTAGTTTTCAATTTCTCTAGTAAGGACTTTAAGAAGGTTACCCATACCAGCGAAACCTAGTAAAATGCAACAAAATCATAAAGAGTTATATATGCAAAAGCAGAAGATGAAAAAATAAATAAATAAGGGCTTGGCATGCACTGCTAGTTCAAGCTGAAACAGGAACATTCAAACTCTTTACCAAAGTAATTAACAATAACAATAGCAATAGCAATAGCAGTAGACTTATATACCGCTTCATAGGCCTTTCAGGCCTCTCTAAGCTGTTTACAGAGAGTCAGCCTACTGCCCCCAACAACAATCTGGGTCCTCATTTTACCCACCTCGGAAGGATGGAAGGCTGAGTCAACCCTGAGCCGGTGAGATTTGAACCGCTGACCTGCTGATCTAGCAGTAGCCTGCAGTGCTGCATTTAACCACTGCGCCACCTACGCCACAATATAACTTATTGGGAATATTGACCCAAATATGAAAAATATATTCCATACTTTGTGACGGAGAGAAACATGTAAATGAAGACAGAATTTCCAGTGGTGTGCATTCTTTCCTTGTATAAAGGTAATCCTCTACTTATAACAGTTCACTTACTGACCGCTTGAACTTACGTCAGCACTGAAAAAACTGACATGACAGTTTTTCACTTAACGACCGCTGCGGTATCCCCATGGTCATGAGCCGAGGTGGCGCAGTGGTTAGGGTGCAGTACTGCAGGCCACTTCAGCTGACTGTTATCTGCAGTTCAGCCATTCAAATCTCACAGGCTCAAGGTTGACTCAGCCTTCCATCCTTCCGAGGTGGGTGAAATGAGGACCCAGACTGTGGGGGCGATATGCTGAGTCTCTGTAAACCGCTTAGAGAGGGCTGAAAGCCCTATGAAGCGGTATATAAGTCTAATTGCTATTGCCATTGATCAAAATTCAGACCCTTGGCAACTGACTCATACTTATGATAGTTGCAGTGTCTCAGGGTCATAATGTGGTCACAAGCAAAGTCAATGGGAAAGCCAGATTCACTTAATGACGGTGTTACTAATTTAACAACTACAGTAATTCACTTAACAAATGTGGCAAGAAAATTTGTAAAACGAGGCAAAAATTCACCTAACAAATGCCTCGCATAGCAGCAGAAATTGTGGTTGTAAGTCGAGGACTGCCTATATCTGGACAAGCAGCATTTTGTAGATTTTGATTGCTTTAACAAAAGTGAATGTTTGATCTTTGAATGCATGCTTATTTTAAGACAGTTTAAATATAAGCTTAAGCAGTTTAGTATAAGGTTCTGCGAAAGGACATTCTTTCCTTTTTTCCTTTTCTATGATTTATCCATTGTTCCAGAACAGATTTCAGGAAGCACGATGGGGGTTTCATCTGGAAGCCAAACAATTTTTTTGGAAGACAGACACCACTGGAAAAAACTCAATATATTTATGATAAACATTAAAAAACCCCTGAGCTCATATACACATACAAAATATAGCTGAAAATAATTACAGGACTTGTTTACATCTTAATTATTTTTCTATTTTGCAATGAAGATCTGATAGGTTTTCTTTAATAATTACTATTGAATATTACTATTGAATGTAAATAATCATTAGTTAATTACAATCAGATAAAGAGAATGGGGCATTATCAGATCATAAGTGGCTTGCATTGTTACATCTAGCAGTGTGGTAAAATTAAGAAAGTTGGGTTGATTTATTTGACATAATGATCTAATCCTGAATTGGTTTTACACTTTATTATTTTGTTTACAGAAAATGAATGAACCTGATTTCCTTTTTTTGTTTTTTTTTAAAAATGCAATAACTCAGAAGTAGCATAGTACTAATTCTCATATTAGGTATATATATTATAGCTAAATACACTCTAATTCCCTATTTTGGAATCTCTGAACAATACTGGGCAAGAATTCAGAACAATACAATATCTGAACAAACTTATTGGTGCAATTAATTTTAAGATATAATCATTCAAAACAAATTTACTCATTTCAATGAATTTCAAATACATTAAGGCTTAGAAACTTATGGATATATGCCAGTATTACTGTAAAAGTAGGTGTCAAGCCTGCAGTCATCTTTTCATTTGGATATTTGGATCATACTTTCTATTATTCTACTATGCATTTTCTATTGTGGGAAAATGGGAGGGGGGATTGTAAGGAGTTACATATTATGTATCCATAACAAAATTCTTTCTTGAAAGCCAAGGTCATCCTTTATCTCTGCACCTGACCGGAACTGTATGAGTGGAACTGCCAGCATGGCAGTGGAAGATTGGACCATGTGATGGACTTGTGGGTGTGGGGGCAAGATCTTCAACTTTCAACTAGATGGGGAAAACCAGAAAGCTTTCAGATTTGGGTTTTCCCAGATGTGCCAACATGGTTCTCTTAATAAATTGGAACTTTGAGCAATACTTTGCCTTGGATTCTGATTTACTTTTGGATGCTATTTGGAACGCCGTAGGTATGTAGTACGGTAGGTATGTCAAACCTTTTCAACTACTACTGTAATTTTCCCCCAAAATAAAAATAAGCCCTACCATGATTTTTCAGGATGCTCATAATATAAGCCCTACCCCAAAATAAGCCCCAGTTAAGATTGTCAGCCAGTCAGACACTTTTAGTACTGTATGCCCCCTCCAAAATAAGACCTAACTGTAAAATAAGCCCTAATGCATCTTTTGGAGCAAAATTTAATATAAGACACGGTCTTATTTTCACAGGAAACATGGTGATATTTTGCATGCAATATTAACAAATAAGGGAGAGAGGGAGGCAAGAAGGAAGGCTATTTTTATGGCAACATGGTGCAATGCAGTTTTAAAATACAACTATATGATTATCTAAATTTATCTCTGAATCCAGAAACACTGTTATATATCATGCACTGTACAAAACATAAGAATCATGCTTAAAATGGATTTCAAATATAGTACAATTAAGAACCACACATTTCCAACTTGAATTTAAAAGTACAACTTACCTCATTGAAAAAAAATGAAGTCGCTGTATAATTCTAGTGCATTTTTGTGTCCTAAACCATTAGCGTTATTCTCCAGAATTACTTAATCTCAAAGCATCCTTATTTAAAGGAAACAAGCTATCCAGGATTGGTAATCATGTTGACTATATTATCTCTAATATCAGAGGTACTATGTCTTTGAATGCCAGTTGCTAAGGAACATGAGCAAACGTGGGCTCTCAAATGCTGGTTGGCTTATCCTTGAAAGAGAATGCCATGCTAAGTGTACAATTGTTGTTGTAAATCGAGGATAATGTGTGTGCATTTTTTTCTTTTTGAATTATCACAGTATTAATAATAATGTGGGTGTTGTTGTTTTTTTTACTTCACTGTTAAAAAAAATGAATATTCCATGTTCCTTCTTTCACTACTATTAAGCCTGAGTTTTCTCTGAATAGAAGTCCTGGATTTTTATTTTTATTTTAATTTGCAAAGCCATGGCTTCCTAGCTTGGATTGAGGAAAATCATAGTTATCCTCCACTATTATTAACAGACAAAAAAAAAAAATCCATTCACAAGAATGTAACTTCAAAAATCTACCCTACCCTCTTAAAATGCTAAGTCATGATCCTCAGGAAAGCTGATAAGTAGGAAAGGAAAGCAATGTTCTACAACAACTAGTATTCAGAACTACATTGCTTTGTAATTTAAGCTGTTCTCTATACAAGCACAGTAACAAGAAACACGGGGATGGAAATTAAAACATGACTATTGACTCAGGGATACTTTGAAGCATTTAAATTATTAATCAAGTAATTGAAAAGGGTGAATTATTTTAAATTAAATTTTCCAGGCCTGCCACCTGGAGTTTCATTCCTACTGTAAGTAAAAATTTGCATACTTAATTTTGCACAGCCGATAATACATTGAATAGCAGGTATGATATTAAGCAGTGAATAAGCCTATGCTAATTTTTTGTGAGTTGAACTCTCACGCTATGGTGGTTCCAAGAAAAATATTCTCCATTTCATTAAATATGAACAATTCCTAGTGGAGATCATTGAGAGCTTTCAAATGATTCAGTTCAATGAAAAATTACAATTGAGAATTAAGTACCAAGGGGTGGGGGCGGAATGAATGAAATAAGTTTTAAATATTTTACAATGGCAGTAAGAAATATCATAAGGCTACCTCATGATAGGAGCCTGGCCTATATAAAAGGAAAGAAGGAATTGAGCTGCACAAATTTAGAACTCTATGAGGAACCTCCATCCCAAAATTATAGCTTTTAATGTAGCAGAAAGAAAAATAAATAAATGTTTGACCTTAAATTGATTAAATTGTTTTCCTGTAATCTTACATTTAGATGGAATTTAATATTTGTACTTGCCCTAACCCCAGTTTTTATCTGCCCTGCTTGCCTAACTACTAGAGAAAATTTGCCTGCCAACTAAAGTATGTGTGGCTCTTACACTGAATATACACTTGTATATGCCATTGGAAAAAATATATTTGTTCCTTAACATGTTAGTGAAAAAAATGACATCATTCTTTACGTATTAAGAAAAAGCAGAGTACAAATCTACTACAGGTGGTCCTCGATTTATGACTGCAATGGAGCCTAAAATTTATGTTGGCTTTTTTGGCTACTGCTGCACACTGCTGGCTCTTATTTAAGTGATCATCCCTTAGGACTCCAAGGTCCTTCTCACACTTTACTGCTTTTGAGCCAGCTTTCACCTAATCTGTACCTGTACCTTTGGTAGAGGAAAAAGGTAAAGGTTGCCCTCGCACATATGTGCTAGCCGTTCCCGACTCTAGGGGGTGGTGCTCATCTCTGTTTCAAAGCCGAAGAGCCAGCGCTGTCCAAAGACGTCTCTGTGGTCTTCTGGCTGGCATGATTAGAAGTTGAAAGCACACGGAACACTGTTACCTTTCCACCAAAGTGGTCCCTATTTTTCTACTTGCGTTTTCAAACTGCTAGGTTGGCAGAAGCTGGGATAAGTAACAGGAGCTCACTCCGTTACGTGCCCTAGGGATTCGAACTGCTGAATTGCCGACCTTTCTTATCGACAAGCTCAGCATCTTAGCCACTGAGCCATCGCGTACTTTGGTATAAGTTTCCAAATACATCCTGAAACTACTTACATTTCTTTTAGCAAGTCTCATCATTTTGATTTCCGTGTCAAGGAAGCCAACATATCCTTCCTAGGGCAGAAATGTTCCTGACAACAGGAAGACTTTATAGGAACCTGACTGGCAGACCCAATAATTTCAGGGATCAGGGAGTTTTATAGCCAGATCATTCCTAGAATCACTGTGAGGTGCCATTGTCATATATCTCTTCCTGAGGGCAAAACAGTATATTTTGCAAAATTCTAGCAATAGAAGACTGATTTTCTGAACCAGAGGATTTAGTGGGCAAATATACTGTAATCTAAAGTTACTAATAGCCTCCTGTTAATCAATACTCTTGTTATACAGAAGCCCTTCCAATTATTTAATGGTAACTGAGAATATTAGATTAATTTTGCTCTATCCTGTAATTCTTCTAGTATAGCTATTTTCATGAAAGTTATAGGAAAAAGGTTTGCAAAACATAAAGTGCATTTCTTCTGAGTCTTTTTAATAAAAAATTGCATTATACTGCAGAGCAATTTGATTATGAACACCAAAAACACACTCCGTGATCTAAGCTATTCAGGTTTTATTTATAGACCCATACACTTGTTAGTATGGGAGCAAATGCATATTTGAATATATTTACAAGTAGTTCCGAAAGAAATATGGTTTACAAAATAATAGTTATTATTGCCCAAAGATTCACGGATAATCATTTTAACTTACTTTCCTTCATGAGCAAAAGCATTCAACCTTTTCTAATCTAAAATACTTCAGTCAGTTTATGAGTGCTTTATTTGAGAAGACGTATCTCATTTTTCTGGCGTGATCAGACATACATTCAAAATAACACTGCAAAATAAAAAAATAACACTGAAGTATATATGGGTAGTAACTAAAGCTGACATATTTAAAATGGGAGGGGGGGGGTTCCTTGAATGAAGGTTTGGTGCTCCAATGTGGATTCCACAAAAGTTTGAGATCAGTTTCCTAACCTTAAATTAGAAAACCTTGCCACAGAATAACAGAGTTGGAAGTTTAGAGTTTAGAGTTTAATTTCATTTGTATGCCGCCCTTTTCCCTAAGGGGACTCAGGGCGGCTCACAACTTAAAGAAGGGAAAGGGGGATACAGACAGTTTAACAACACCACAAAACAATACATAGTTAAAAAGCGCAACAACCATACCATTCAAAAGGGGGCGACGAATCTTTAGCCCCAGGCCTGTCGGAACAGCCAGGTTTTAAGGGCTTTGCGGAAGGCCTGGAGGGTGGTGAGGGTACGAATCTCCACGGGGAGTTCGTTCCAAAGGGTCGGAGCAGTCACAGAGAAAGCTCTCCTCCGGGTAGTTGCCAGTCGACACTGGCTGGTGGATGGAATTCGGAGGAGGCCTAGTCTGTGGGATCTGATTGGTCTAGTGGAGGTGATTGGCAGCAGGCGGTCTCTCAAGTACCCAGGTCCAATACCATGAAGTGACCTTGGAGGTCTTGTAATCCAACCCCCTTCTCAGGCAGGAAACCCTACACCACTTCAGACAAATGGTTGTCCAGTTCTTCCTTAAAAAGTTCCACTGTGGGAGCACCCACAACTTCTAGAGGCAAGTTCTTCCAATGATTAACTATTCTAAGTGGAGGCTGTTCCTAAAATGCTGATCTCTTTCCCATAGGACAAAGCTGGCCCTTGAAATTGCTCCGGTTCTTCTTATTCAATTAAATCCAGAGTGGGCTAGTTCCTTAGGGCAATGGAAATCCCATGTCTCATCATCTGACAGGGTGCCCTTCTTCTTCATCCCTCCACCTACCCAAACTCATATAAAATAAATACAACTCCTACCCTCAAAATGACGCTATAGAGCACTGCACACCAAGACAACTAGACACAAGAACAGTTTCCCCCCTGAATGCCATCACTCTGCTAAACAAATAATTCCCTCAACACTGCCAAGTCTGCATTACTATTACTATTAGTCTTCTCATCGTTCCCATCACCCATCTCCTCCCACTTATGGCTGCAGGACTGTAACTTTGTTGCTTGTATCCTTACGATTTATATTGATATTGATTGTTTCCTGATTGCTTATTTGTACTCTGTGACCAGTGGTGGGTTTCAAAAATTGTTCGAACCTACTCTGTGGGTGTGGCCTCCTTTGTGGGAGTGGCTTGCCACCCATGTGACCGGATGGGAGTGGCTTGCCGCCCATGTGACCGGATATGAAGATGCCGACGACACTTGTCAGAACCACCTTAAATTACCTCACACCCAGCACTGGCATGCATAAGAATATGATGTAAACTTGTTTTTTAAAAGGCATCTTTGGTTTGCGTTAAAGCAACTTCAACACACGCAATGTTCTGATTGCACCACAAACGCAGTAGTCATCCTTACCTTTCACAGAGGCACTGAGTTTAATAAATATGAGCATGATAGTGTAGAATAATCATATCCAAGGACCAGTGGTGGGTTTCAAAATTTTTTGGAACCTCTTCTGTAGGTGTGGCCTGCTTTCCGGGTCCATTGGTGGAACCTCTCCTAACCGGTTCGGTAGATTTGAGGAACCGGTTCTACCGAATAGGTGCGAACTGGTAGGAACCCACCTCTGTCTGTGACTATCATTAAGTGTTGTACCCTGTGATTCTTGATGAATGTATCTTGTCTTTTTATGTACAATGAGAGCATATGCACCACAGAAACATTCCATGTGTGTCCAATCCAGTGGTGGGTTTCAAAAATTGTTGGAACCTACTCTGTGGGTGTGGCCTCCTTTGTGGGGGTGGCTTGCCGCCCATGTGACCTGATGGGAGTGGCTTGCCGCCCATGTGACCAGATATGAAATTATGAATTAGTACTTAGGTTGGTCCAAGTAGCTATTCAGAAACTCTGGCATTGAAGCATGAAAGTCTTAAAGCTGTCAAGTTACAAGATCCTTGCCAGTGGTGGGTTTCAAAAACTTTGGAACCTCTTCTGTAGGTGTGGCCTGCTTTCCGGGTCCACTGGTGGAACCTCTTCTAACCGGTTCGGTAGATTTGACGAACCGGTTCTACCGAATAGGTGCGAACTAGTAGGAACCCACCTCTGGTCCAATCAGACTTGGCCAATAAAGGACTCTATTCTATCAACCATCTAACAAGACGCCCTTCTTCTTCATCCTTCCACCTACCCAGACTCCTATAAAATAAATTTTGCAAGATGAGGATGAGAGGACATTTTATTCCTGCCCATTCATGCCTCAATAGAAGCATTCACCAGTTGAACCCACTAGATATCGGGGAGGGAGAGTTGTTTTATTTCTGCTGGCAGGACCTTCAAAGAGTTCTGTAAATCAAGTGCAATTGAGCACCGAAACCCACAAAGTAATTCAGGTTCCTTATCTGGCAAAGTGGATGAGGAAATGGCCCATTGAAGAGGGCAACAAGATGATAAAAACTCCACTTTAATTTTGGTCATCTGGAAAAACCTTAAGAGAGATACATGCAATATGCGTTCCACTAAAAATGAAGGGTAGCAGCTAGGAGTGACCTCAACTTTCTAAGGCCGTCATTTGGGTGAGCCATGGTAAAGGCTATGGGCAGTGCTGCCCAGATGTGAAGCATCTATAGCAACAGCCAGCCACATTCGATAAAGTTTATTCTGTTATTTGAAAAACCTCCTTCTAGCTAGTTGAGGTGTTTTATGGCTTCAATCTGTCCTCTTTTATGGCCTGAAGTCAGCCATAAAACACTTTCAAGGAGATGTTCAACTAAGAAGTAATAAGAATAGGAAGAAGGCTGTTTTCAAAGTCAAAGACGCCAGGGAAGCAAAATAAATATAGTTTACTAACTAAAACAGACTACATGAACAGATCTTTACAACAGAGGCGGGAAAGTTCAGAGAATCCAGAAACTCAGGTTCATGACAAGGCAGGGGGACTGAACTACAGAACCAAGGTGTGTGTTGTGTACAGCATTATGAATCCATTGCCTGTCTCATTTCTTTCTAGGGTTGACGTAGAGTGACTGGCCCAACCTAGTTGGCTTCTCTAGGCTTGATTAGAAGCTATGGTCTCTCAGATTCTAGCCTGAATACCTTCAACCACTATATTTGTGTTGAATTTTTATGTTTTAGTGACAAACAAATAAAGAGAGATTTCTATTTCAAGCTATTTAGCTCTCGTCATCTAGCTATATACCCTTCTGGGATTCGAACCTGGGTTACTTGCATATTAGGTAGGTGTATTAATCTCTAAGTCAGGGGTGTCAAATTCAATTTCATTGAGGGCTGCAGCATGGTTGTATTTGATCTCTTGGGGGGGGGGCTTGGCAGGGGTGGCATGGCTGGCTTGACATCAGTCGTGTCGGGGTTGCTGGTGGTGGACCGAGATCTTTGCTAGCGAAAAGGGGCTCCGGAGCTCCATTTTTGGCTGCGATAGCCTCCTGCAATCCTCTACCAGCAAAAATAGAGCTTGGGAGAGGCACTGTTGGACAGTCCTTTGCTGTTTCCTGGGCAGCCCCACCAGCCAGAAATAAGCACCCTACGGGTCAGATCCGGATCCCTACTTCAAGCCATGGGCTCTCCTCCCTTTGTTGTAAAGGTGGGTTGCTGCTGGTTCGGCCTGGATCGGGCGAACCGGTAGTAGCAGCAGCAGGAAGCTCCACCCACTCGCCCGGACGCTTCTGCGTATGCACAGAAGTGTCTCACAAGCATGAGCTGGAAGCATGCCCAAACCAGTAGTAAAAAAATTAGCAACCCACCTCTGTTTTGTTGGCTATACCAGGGGAAAGATTACTGTATTTTTTCGGAGTATAAGATGCACCTTTCCCCCCCAAAAGAGGGAGAAAATCTGGGTGCGTCTTATACACGGATTACAGCATTTTTGGCCTACCAAAACCCTGCCCCCTTTTCAAAAATGGACATGCAGAGGGTTTGGAAGGCTTGCAAAGTGCTCCTGGGGGCTGGGGAGGGCAAAAACAAGCAAAAAAAATGGGGCATTTTTGATCATTTTCATTCCCCCCCCCCCGCAGCTCCCAGGAACACTCTACAAGCCTCCCAAAGCCCCTGCATGCCTCCCCTTTTTTTTGCAAAAAGTGAGGCGTTCAGAGAGTTTAGGAGGCCTGCAGAGTGCTAAAACATTTTTTAAAAAATTACTTCAAAATCATGGTGCGTCTTATACTCCAGTGCATCTTATAGTCTGAAAAATACGGTAAGTGTTTTTTGTCAGGGCAATCTGGTCTACCCAATTATGGGATGGATCGTATGGTTTCCACTTTCACCTTTCAGCTTCAATCTAGGAGTCTTCACAGGCAGACACTTTCGCGACAAACTATTTTTGTGGTGAAATTTAAACCACTATACAAAACTGCCCCTCAATCCCTACATATACAAAACCTTAAAGCAGGTTGATACAGTTCTTGGTAGTAAATGAACCTTCAAGAGAGCATATGGTCTTGAGAAGCTTCATGATTCTTTCAAGAACCTCCTTTTTTGGGGGCCTGGGACAGAGACGAGTTTATTCTCTTCATCAAGATGAGCTGCTATATTATCTATAGTAGTGTTTGAGTCAGCACCTTCTTCCAACAGAAGGTATCTGTGATACCTCTTGGGTCTCTGTTTCTTTTTTTCCCTTTGTGGCAGGAATCCACAAGAGAACCATAACAGAAAATTACCGGTATATGCTAGCAAGCTCATTAAGAAATTATTTACAAGGCTGAAACAGCATGTTCTCTGCCTCAAATAAGGTTTTTAATGAATTAACATAGCACAGGAGAAAAATGGAAGCACGGTCCCCACACTCAGCAAACACTTTAAAGAAAAATTGAGAAAATAAAAGTGAAATAAATGGAAACAAGTAGCCTTAACTCAGAGGTGGGTTCCTACCAGTTCGCACCTATTCGGTAGAACCGGTTCGTCAAATCTACCGAACCGGTTAGAAGAGGTTCCACCAGTGGACCCGGAAAGCAGGCCACACCTACAGAAGAGGTTCCAAAATTTTTTGAAATCCACTACTGGTCCTTGGATATGATTATTCTACACTATCAAGCTCGTATTTATAAAACTCAGTGCCTCTGTGAAAGGTAAGGATGACTACTGCGTTTGTGGTGCAATCAGAACATTGCGTGTGTTGGAGTTGTTTTAACGCAAACCAAAGATGCCTTTAAAAAAACAAGTTTACATCATGTTCTTATGCATGCCAGTCCTGTCTGTGAGGTAATTTAAGGTGGTTCTGACAAGTGTCGTCGGCATCTTCATATCCGGTCACATGGGCGGCAAGCCACTTCCATCCGGTCACATGGGCGACAAGCCACTCCCACAAAGGAGGCCACACCCACAGAGTAGGTTTGAACAATTTTTGAAACCCACCACTGCCTTAACTGCTACTTCATGTAGTTTGTGTCAGCCCCGAGAGCTGAACCAGATCAAAAAGTGAATTTAAAAAAAAAATCTACCCTAAAACTTATTTTTCGACATTGGCTATAATAGCAGACTCTTGCAAATCTGATTGTGCAGGAACTCCGTCTGCCTGAGTTATTGCTGAATGTTATCTCATTTCTCTGGATATGTTTCCACCACTTTTGCCTAGTTAATGACTCTTCCATATTTCAACCAACGTAATCTTCCTTACTCGCTATACTTTGCACCTTATCACATTGGCTTATCACTCTGAGTTTAATGGGGCCTTTTCCCAAGTAAAGGAGTACAGAATTGCAGCTTTGAATATACATCTTGATTCCAAAATGGTACTTGG
Organism: Thamnophis sirtalis; assembly: GCF_051295495.1. NCBI lineage: Eukaryota > Metazoa > Chordata > Lepidosauria > Squamata > Natricidae > Thamnophis > Thamnophis sirtalis. The sequence continues at coordinate 138,986,619 of NW_028261385.1, read as the reverse complement.
AAACCAACATAGAAGCCGATTAAGCGTGTTTGTGTGTATATTTTTCTGTGTCAGCTTCTTTTAAAAAAAAAACATTGACTTGTTTCTCACAGCTAGAGGGAAGCAATAGATTTCTACGCTAAGCAGGAAAATCTGGTATTGCCCTATGCATGATTCTTTTTTTTTTTAATTAATAGCAAACAGATGATGGAATTAATAAGCAAAACTGTATTCTGGCTAAACCAATAGAAATTTCTGGGCAAGTCATCTAAAGGAAGCCTTAAAACGAACTAGTCCTGTTAATCAATTTAGGACAAAATTTCTTACTGTAACTTGAAACAGGAATCAATCCCCTAAAAAGCAAATAATTGCTAGCTCAGCAATTAGAAAAGGAAAATCAAATTCCAGCAGCTGATTAAAAATACTGCCAAATATACAGAGGAAGAATGGGAGGGAATGTAAGCGTAGGAAAGAGGGGAGGAATGGGAAGAAGAGGGGAAGGGTAAAGGGGAGGAAGGGGAAGGAGAGAAGGGAAAGGAGAGGAGGAAGGAAGGAAGGAGAGAAGAAAGAGAAGAAAGGGGGGTAGGAAGGAGGGAGGGAAGGAGGGAGGGAAGGAAGGAGGGAAGGAAGGAGAGAAGGAGAGAAGGAAGGAGGGAAGGAAGGAGGGAAGGAAGGAGGGAAGGAAGGAGGGAAGAAAGGAGGGAATGTAGGAGAGAAGGAAGGAGGGAAGAAAGGAGGGAATGTAGGAGAGAAGGAAGGGGGGAAGGAAGGAGGAAAGGAAGGGGGAAAGGAAGGAGAAAAGGAAGGAGGGAAGGAAGGAAGGAGGGAAGGAAGGAGGGAAAGAGAGAAGGAGGGAAGGGGAAGGAGGGAGGGAAGGAAGGAGGGAAGGAAGGGGAGTAGGAGAGAAGAAATGAGGGAAGGAAAGAGGGAGTGAGGGAAGAAGAAATAGGACCGTTGTAAGATAAGATGGATCTATGGGATGTTAAGAAAGCAATCTTCAAGTATACTGTCAACTGTAGGGAAAAATTGTTATAAATACATATTATTAATAACAGTTATGAGATCATATAATTGTGAATGTATATATGAAATTGATAAAATAAAATAAAAATTATAAAAAATAAATAAATAAAAAAACTGCCAAATATGATCAAGGAAATATTCCAACTTATACAGTATGCAGAACAGTATTTTTTAAAGATGGCTTATTTAATAGGAAGTAACTAGAAACTGAAGTTAGTTCAATACCAAAGATCAGTGGTGGGTTCCTACCGGTTCAGACCAGTTCGGGATGAACCGCTAATGGTTTGGCAGCCTGGGTCGCTGGAACTGGCAGCAACCCAGGCCTGCCATGCCCCCCCCCCCGAACCGGTTCTCTGGCGCCACCATCTTTTTTTTCCTGTTCTGCACATGCGCAGAACAATTTTAATTGCAAGTAGCGCCTGCTGGAACCCATCCCTGATTAAGATGTTATTAAAATAATTATGTTGCACAAAGTTTCTCCTAAAGTGGTCAGTTTTAAGCCATAACATATCTGCATGGTGATTAATCACACACAGGCAACCTTCATAGGTAATATCACTTGCTCTTTTCATAATATTAGAGTAGCATGTGATTAAAGTGATCTATTACTCAAAGAAAAGAGGCATTGGTCAATGATATGAGCAACATATGCACAGAAGTGGACATTGTGCCGATGTTTGGACAACCCTGCAGTGCTACACAGTGGATTTCCTGTGAAGGAGACATTTAAAACTCGCAGACCAGTCTATAGACATTTGCTCACTCAACATGGCTTCACAGGAAGGGGGAATTTTTAAAAAGGGACTTAACAGAAATATCAGAATGGATTTTGTTAGTGACAAGAGTGCCCTCTGCTGTTGGATGCGAGGAATAAAAGGAAAATGTCTATCTGTTAGTCTGTTTTTCTATGGCTGTTAGTCTGGTTTGGTCCAATTAAACATTTAATTCCTCTGTATGTTCACCAGGTAGGTAAATATAAGTTAACGTTTAAAAATAGGTGAGTAACTTCATTTTCAAACATCAGACTATGTTCACATGATAGTGATTATAGGGTAAATATCTATCATACAGTTCTATATGAATTTTACTCTAAAGTAAATCCCAGGATTTATTATTAATTATTTGTAGGAAGCATGCAGAGGTGGGTTCCTGCCACTTCACACCAGTTCGGTAGAACCGGTTCGTCAAATCTACCAAACCGGTTAGAAGAGGTTCAGTGGACCCGGAAAGCAGGCCACACCTACAGAAGAGATTCCAAAATTTTTTGAAACCCACCACTGACACACATACACACACACACACACACACAGAGAGAGAGAGAGAGAGAGAGAGAGAGAGAGAGAGAGAGAGAGAGAGAGAGAGAGAGAGAGAGAGAGAGAGAATAAAAGAAGAAAGAAAGAAAGAAAGAAAATGAGAGAGATGAAAGAAAAAAAGGAAAAAGGGACAGAGAAACAAAAGGAAGGAGAGAGAGAGAGAAATAAAGGAAGAAAGAAAAAAGAAAGAAAGAAAGAAAGAAAAAGTGAGAGAGATGAAAGAAAAAAAGGAAAAAGGGACAGAGAAACAAAAGGAAGGAGAGAGAGAGAGAGAGAGAGAGAGAGAACACATGGCTGGCAAGCCACTCCCACTAGGTCACATGGGTGGCAAGCCACTCCCACAAAGGAGGCCACACCCACAGAGTAGGTTCGAAATTTTTTTGAAACCCACCACTGGAACCATGGCTGCCTAAACAATTCATTTGTTCCTCATGTATTTCTTACTCACACATCATACTAAATCATGGATTTTTAACTGCACCTTATGAAAAGCCCATAAAACAAGGTTCACCCAACAGGCCAGGGCTGTCCAACTCCCAGGCCAGATGCGTCATATGCTGGCCACGCCCCCACCCAGTTTAGCAAAGGGGAGGGGAAGTCCCGATACGTCATGTGACACCACCGTGATGTCGTGGGTTTGATACCCCTGCAACAGACTAAATCAAAATCAGGTAGCTCGATCACTTACTTTGTTTCCTCTGCCCTGACTTTCTGTAAGTTTCAATATATGAAGTATTTTACAGAGTTTCTATACGTCAAAATCTTCCAACAAACTGGATGAGATTAAAAATGGCAAGAGAGATCCTCAAAATAATGAAAATTAAGCTATATACATAGTGAAGGAATTTGGAGGGACATTGTTAAAGATTATTATCTTCCCATTTTCAATGTGTAAGGCTGGAATAGATTTAAATGACATAAGGTATGTCCACATCTTACTCCAGGTCCACAAATGGAGCTAACTAGTTAACTACGAATGCATTTTTGTTAAGTGCCACAGTGAACTAAGCTACTGTAATATACAACTATGGCACAATGATATAATGTCCTTGTTAATTTGTGTAATTTAAGATGGAAAGCTGAGTGAGGGGTGACATATATTATTATCGTTTGTGTTTCTTAGTAAGCTTGTAAGAGTAAGTAATTAATTTTCCAAATTCTCCTTAATCCCAGCCAATTTTTTGATACGGTTAGGAAGAGAAAAAGGTAAAAGACTGATCAAGAAATCTCCACATGTACTTTTGTTTTAAGAGAATATTCTAGATTTTGGGCTTGCCATAGATCAAGGTGAGAAGGGTTCAGGAACCCATTTGGTTATGTAGTTGATTTTGGGCTAGTTAGCATCTTCCTGTGTAACAATTCTCAAAGGGTTGGTGTGGTGAGAATTAAATAAGAAAATGCCCTCAAGTGTGCTACCCTCAACTTGGAAAGCAAGGGGTGATACAAATGTGGCAATTAAGAAACAACGTAAACCATAAGAATTATTCATTCATTACTGAATCTGTTCACCTCATGACAAAAATCTAATCAACATCTGTGTTTAAATTAAAATTTCATAATGATGATTTACCCTGTTTCCCTGAAAATAAGACCTCCCCGGATAATAATCCCAATCGGGCTTTGAACGCATGCACTACAATAAGACCTCCCTCAAAAATAAGTCCTCCCGAAAAATATTGCAACATAGCAACAACCATGAAGTGATCACACTCGCTGCCTCCTGCACCTGAAAAATAATAAGACTCCCCAAAAATAAGGCCAAGCGCTTGCTTTGGTTCCACCACAAAACCGCGCTTGACTAAACCGCGTCTGACTAAACCGCGTCGCTGACGTCATCAACAGGGCGACAACAGCACGGAGACAGAAGCACGCTGTAAACCCTAAACCTAAAATTTACCCCTAAACCTAAACCTAATCCCCCTAAACCTAATCCTAAACCTAACCCTAAACCTAACCCTTAACCTAACCCTAAACCTAACCCTAAACCTAACCCTTAACCTAACCCTAAACCTAATCCTAACCCTTACCCTCACCCTAACCCTTAACCTAACCCTTAACCTAACTCTAAACCTAACCCTAAACCTAACCCTAAACCTAACCCTTACCTTAAGTTGAATCGGCTTGCTTTCAAAGCGCTATTTAAAGCACCCTTCTTTCTCCGCGCTGGCTGTTGTCGCCCTGTTGATGACATCAGCAATGCGGTTTAATCGGGCGCGGTTTAGTCGAGCACGGTTTTGACGGGTCACGCTTATTTCAAGGGTCAAAAGAAAATAATATCCTGTCTTATTTTCGGGAAAACACGGGTATTAAAATTAAAAATATATTATTGTTACTTTAATTTATTTTTTATTCAGTTATATTAACTGAGTAAAAATGATGGTAATCTGTAGCTGTGAAGATCATTGTCCTGGTGCCTTTATCGTATTTATGGAGTTTAGTGTCATTTAACATTCCACATATAGGCACCGGGATGAAATCCTCTAAGTTAGGGGTCTCCAACCTTGGCAACTTTAAGACTTTTGGAGTTCAATTCCCAGAATTCCTCAGCCAGCTTTGTCAAGCTTTGCTGGCTGAGGCATTCTGAGAGTTGAAGTCCACAAGTCTTAAAGTTGCCACAGTTGGAGACCCCCCGCCCTAAGTCATTCACAGTGGACACGAAGTGGAAGTTATTTAAGAAACTAAACAACCAAGGCCAATTCCCTCAACATAAAAGTAATCCCCAAATCAAATTTCAAAGCCTTATTATTGCTGGGAAAAACTTGCCATTAGAAGATTTGACCACTAAGTGGCAATCTTAGCTTGTGTGCCGAAGTAAAAACAAAAACACAAATCTTCTCCACCCACTCCGGCGCATTGCAGATACCTGATCTTAGAACAGAAATGTAGGTGGCAATTCAGACTGGCAATAAAATAGATCGTGATAAAGGCTGGAATTTATGATATGCTATAATTAAAATGAAAGATCAGCAGGAATAGATTTTTTTTTAAAAAAATCTTGTCAATAGGAATAAGGGATGAAAAAAAACAAGACAAGGAAAATCCTGGTGAGACTATCTTTCAGGAACACTTCCCAACCCTTTTAACCAGGAGTAGCCATAGGAGATGCCTATGTTTTATTTTGTGTCCCAACATAATATGGGGTGTGGGGAGGTATGCATGCGTGCATTCACATCTTCTAGGACAGTGTTTTTCAACCTTGGCTACTTGAAGATGTCTGGACTTCAACTCCCAGAATTCACCAGCCAGCGAATGCTGGCTGGGGAATTCTGGGAGTTGAAGTCCAGACATCTTCAAGTAGCCAAGGTTGAAAAACACTGTTCTAGGAATTAATCAGTGTCTGTACATACTGTTGTATATGTTTGTCTGGAACAGTATAATCCGTGTGGGTTCCTTTCTGGCTTGCATGCATGTGGGGATGTTGTGCTTATGTAGTTGCTGCGCCCCCTATTTTCTGTCAATGTGTGCCCTGAAGGCACAGGACCAGCTGTTTGGGAAAGTGGTTCTTATTCTTTCCAAAACTTATCCTGCGCTAACTCATAATCAGTAATTTTTTTAATAAACGTTTTAGAAGAACCATGTTGGTTCAGCCAAATGCATATTTATTCCAGCATGTTGTTCCAGAAATCGTCAAGATTCAGATGAATCGGGTAAATTCGCACAAAGAAGACATGAATATAATCGTTCCCTTTTGCCTGATTTCCCTAGTAACATATTAACTGTGCCTTATGGGCAAAACATGGGACGTAAATAATTTTTAAAAAAACACATATTTCTTCTGATACTGGAGAAAATACACAGTCTCATTTGTAGTAGCCACAATTAATTCATGAAAGTCAACCCTTATTTAAAGCCACCCAACTTGATAGCTATTATATTTTAGAGTAAGCTATAAAGACCCATCTTCTTTTATTTGTTATGGAACTTCCACCATTCATCTTTAATCAATGACTCAGACTTTAGTTATTATGTAAGAGAGATTCCCTTTCCCCACATTTTCTGCACCATGCATGAATTTAAATATTCCATAAAAATGTATTTATTGCAGTGCAGACTGTTATAAAACCAAGAGCGCATGCATAAATATATCTTTCTACGATTAAAAGTACTATTATTCTACGATTAAGGAAAAAAAGAGTACATCAAAACATGCACACTTCACGAGACTTTATGTTTTAATTACTGTTTCATATATATTGACCATTATTTTAGCAACACATATTTGCCTTACTATTTTATTGTGCTTTATTGTGTCCTGCCAATTTTGCAAGTGGGTGGTATAAACACTGGAAATAATACATCAATAGATCAATAGAATTCTTTATTGGCCAAATGTGATTGGACACACAAGGAATTTGTCTTTGGTGCCTATGCTCTCAGTGTACATAAGGAGAATAAAATATATTTATCAAAAACAGTGATAGTCATACCGTGTTTTCCCGAAAATACAACCTGTCCTGAAACTAAAGCCTTGCCACATTTTTCGCGTGGGCAAAAATATAAGCCCCCCCTGAAAATAAGCCCCCTGGACAACGCCCACTCCAGCCAGGCAGAGCACCGCTCACCGACCTAGCAATACCAATAGCAATTAGACTTATATACCGCTTTATAGGGCTTTCAGCCCTCTCTAAGCGGTTTACAGAGTCAGCATATTGCCCCCAACAACAATCCGGGTCCTCATTTTACCCACCTCGGAAGGATGGAAGGCTGAGTCAACCTTGAGCCGGTGAGATTTGAACCGCCGAACTGCAGCTAGTAGTCAGCTGAAGTGGCCTGCAGTACTGCACCCTAACCACTGTGCCACCTAGGCAATATCTCGACGGCGCCGAGCCAGGGAGGGGGAGAAAGGCGCCCACATTGCTTGCTGCCTTCGGGATACCACTAGGTTGGGGGAGTGGCGTTCTGCCTGGCCAGAGGGGGTAGTTGTTGCAAGGCTGCTCCCTTGCGAGCGGGCTCCTGAAGAGCTGGGCACAGCCTCAGGAGTGAAGCAACCATGAGGTGACCATGCTCACAAGCAGCCACCTGGCAAACCCCCTCTCCAGCCGGGCAGAGCACCATTCACTGACATAGGGGCTATCCCTAAGGCTCCAAGCCATGTGGCACTCTGCCTGCTCCCCAGCTCCCACGGCTTGGCACATTGGGGATACCCCTAGGTCAGTGCATGGAGCTCTGCCAAGTTAGAGAGGGTGGTTGCACAAGCGCCTGTTCTGCCCCCAGCTCGCATGCCTCCCAGCCTCACCATGCCCTGGTGAGAGGGCACTCCTAGAGCAGCTGCTGCTGGAAGAATCAGAAGCCGAGTTCCGGAGTTTGGAAGCCGGAGTAGAAGTTATGCTCAGAGCACAGCAGCGGTGGTGCCCTGGCCCTGCAGGGAGAGCTCGGCCAGGGCATGCTGAAGCTGGGAGGCATGCGAGCTGGGGGCAGAACAGGGGCTTGTGCAACTATCCTCCTCAACTGGGCACAGCTGCATGCACTGACTTAGGGAGTATCCCAAATGTGCCAAGCCACAGGAGCTGGGGAGTGGGCAGAGCACCACGTGGCTTGGCGCCTTAGGGATACCCCCTAGGTCAGTGAATGGTGCTCTGCCTGGTTGGAGAGGGGGTTTGCCGGCCGGCTGCTCATGAGCATGGTCACTTCATGGTTGCTTCACCCCTGAGGCTGTGCCCGGCTCTTCGGGAGCAGCCACCCGGCAACCCCAAAACAATAAGCCTTCCCGTGATAATAAGGCCCAAGCCATATTTTGTGGGCCAAAAGAAAATAAGACCCTGTCTTATTTTCGGGGAAACATGGTAGATTACTAATAAGCAATCAAATCATACTAGGAATAAATAAAATATCTAATGCAATGATTCAAAAAATATATCAGTCATTCCTAAAATCTCAAATTCTGAATTCTCTTTTTCTAGCCTGCAATAGCATAAGAATAATATAATCCCTTAGTAAGTGCACTTTGTAGAATTTAGAACCTCTATCGGATACTTCAATAATAATGGTATGATAACCACTTCCTTAAATTCACAGAGTAGCAGATAATTGTTGTTTCCCCTTTTCTCTCTAACCAAATGGACAGGGACACACATTCTTGCTTTTCATTTTGTATTGTACTTCCAAAAGGAATATGTTGCACTCAGCCAGATTAAAAACTTTCCTATAATTAAGGACTATTAAGCAATCAAATTTAAGTAGTCCAAATCACTCTCCACCCCCAACTCACTTGATTCTTGATCAAGCAGAAAAGTTATTTTTTAACTTTTAACATATTTCTTTAAAGGGAAAGTAGGCTAATCCCTCATCATTTGCTCTGCACTTATTTACAATATCATTGTAATATTCTGTAATAGTTCAAATCTGGCCACACCACTGATTTATGTAGAAGAATAAGGATACTGTTAATTTCTGATTTCTTCCCTAATCTTCAATATAAATGTGTTAGTTGCTTCTCCCCCACTTGACGTAAATAGACATTTATTGGGGATGAGCATAACAACCTTAAGATGGTTTTCTTGATTGACAATAACAGCATCTAAGATGTCTTGTTTCAATATTCATGTTTTAATGTGTATACCTTTATTTTAGTGCCTATTTCCTATCAAACTGGGTAAGTATAATTTAAATGAATTCTGAAACCTTATGTCTGCATTGGTTAGGAAGAGAAAATGGGATATTGACACAAGAAGGAATAATGTAGGGTTGGGAAAATACTAATGATACTTATTTTTCTGCTTCCTTTATATAAGTTCATGTGATTTATTATTTTATTTTTTCTGCCTGGGAAAACTGCACAGTTTTATTACCTTTATCAATAGGGTTATTTATTTCATAGTATGGTAACTATACAGGGCTTCAATAATGTCAGGTACTTTTTAATAGCAATCTAGTTTTCCAATAAGATATTTATGAGCAAATAATTTGAGGCAAAACCTATCAAACACAAGATATAAATTATTAAGTAAATATTAGATTAAGTTAAGTATAAAATATAAAGTCATGCGGAAGTCAACTCAATTACCTGAAATGGATAATTCAGTCAGTTCCTTTTTAAGCATGTGGTTTACATGGATATGTTAACAATTTTCTTAGAAATCTTGATTTAGAAATGTTTTATTGCGTGAAGGTTGCACCATGTTAAACTATTATTTTTTATAGATTTTAGCCTCTTTTGGAGAAGTCAATGCAGGTAATCCTCGCTTAGCAACCACAATTGGGACCAGCAACTCAGTTGTTAAGTGAAGCAGTCACTAACTGAAACAACAACTGTGCTTATGATCTTTACATACATTTTTCCTTTGCTTTATAGGCCCATGAAGGTTGTACAGTAAGTGTGGGGATTGATCTAAGATTATCTTTTCATCACGGTAGTAACTGCAAATGATTGCTAAATGAGGGAGTCACTAGCTGAGAACTACCTGTAATCCAAGAAATGTATACATTTCAGATAGCACAATTCAGGAATTTATTTTGAAAATGTATCTTGTTAAAAAAAAAAACGTCAGATATAAACCCCTAATACTAGAAGCCAATGTGTTTCACATTAGTTATGGAGGTTTTGACTTTGTCAGCCAGTATTAATAACATAAACACTTTACTAATTTAAGAACACAGAAGTTACATATTTTGTTAAAATATACTCTTTCCATTATTTAATTAGCTAATGATCCAAAATAGGCAATTTTGGCATATGTTTCAGCCGGTGTATAACTAAAGTGCTAATAAATTAAGGAAATTTGAAGAAATCAGGAATTTCTTAATTCAATCACAGCTAAAGACATATTCACTCGTATATGTTGTGGCCCAGCAGGAGCCGTTGGAGCTGCCTCCAGACTCTGACAGCGAGGGGCCCTATGAGTCGGCTCTGGAGGATGTGGAGGACCCTGGACAGGGTTCTGACTCCGAGCAGGGCGCAGAGAGGCTGGTTGGCCACCAGGAGGCACCTGAGCCTTGGACCAGTGGGGAGGAGACAAGGGAGAGTGAGCCAGACGACAGTAGTGAGTTGTTCCTGGATGCCCGGCACCGAAGAGCTACTAGGCGTCAGGAACAGTTGCGCAAGTACAGGAGGTAATTGCACTCAGCTGGTGGAAATTAGGCTCCTCTCCTGGCTATAAAAATACTGCTTGTGCACACGCCTTTTTGCAGAAGTCAACGCAGGAACTAATGTCGGAGAACATTATTGTGAGCTTGGTACACTGGATTGCTGTCACAGCTTATCTGTGCTGGATTGCTGCCAAGGACCTGTCTGTCTGTTAATTAAATGCCGTAACTTATCTTTGGCTCGGAGTGTGTGTTGGTGTGGGACGAGGGGGTCAGAACATGTATATATGAAAATACCATTAATTTCAGAGAAAAGCACATAGGGACAAGACCTAAACTTTTTGAATCGGGGTATACATAAATAAAACAGACTAGATTCAAAAAATATATAAAAACAACATGCAGTTTACAATGATACACTTGATACAATGACTATTTTCTTACCTGATAATGTATTTCTTTTGAATCAAGTTCTCCAATCTGTAAAATCAGAATTGTATAATCAATTACACCTCATAAGAAATGGCAGTGTGTGCACGGACATAGACAAATGTTGTTCAAACGTTTTCTTTGCCTTCACATTTTGGATGGGTTTTTATTGGGCTATCAAAAGTCTTGCTCGCTATCAATATATGCATAATACAGAAAGTATTTGTATTTCTTATTTGTATTTGTATTTTATTATTTGTATGCCGCCCTTCTCCGGGAGGACTCAGGGCAGCGAACAATTCAAGGGGGGGAAAAAAGGGGAACATAAAAAGACAAAATACAAATAATAAAAGTAGACAACAGTCGCACAACCATACAAGTCGAGAGGGGAGGGGAACTCATCACCCCCAGGCCTGCCGGCAAAGCCAGGTTTTGACGGCTTTTCGGAAGGCCTGGAGAGAGGTGAGGGTCCGAATCCCTGCGGGGAGTTCATTCCAGAGGGCCGGAGCTGCCACAGAGAAGGCCCTTCCCCGGGTAATAGCCAGGTGGCATTGGCTGGTAGATGGCACCCGGAGGAGGCCAACCCTGTGAGATCTAACGGGTCTGTGGGAGGTAATTGGCAGCAGGCGGTCTCTCAAGTACCCAGATCCAATACCATGAAGGGCTTTATAAGTTACGACTAGCACTTTGAAGCGTATCCGGAGACTGATCGGTAACCAGTGCAGCTCGCGGAGGATAGGTGTAACGTGGGTGTACCGAGGTGCACCCACAATCGCTCACGCGGCTGCGTTCTGGACGAGTTGAAGTCTCCGAATACTCTTCAAGGGCTGCCCCATGCAGAGCGCATTGCAGTAGTAAAGAAGCATCTACCAACAGATCCAAAATATTACATGGATGTGTGTCTACATTTAGAAGAAACTAAACAATAAAGCATTTACTTTGGCCATACCATGCATGCAAATGCATTGGAGAAGTCAACGATGCTAGGAACGGTTCATGAGTCAAGAAGAAGGGGGCAACCAAGGAGCTTGCTGGCTTGATCCTTTCATAGCTGATGGAAAGATGAACATCCAACAACTCAAAGAAGCTGTGCTTGACAGGGTAGCATGGAGAGCACTTGTCTATAAAGTCGCCAAGAGTCGGACACCACTGAATGGTTAAAACTAACTAAGACAATAAAGGCTCATCATTTCAAAGATATTTCTTTACTTAAACAAGGGCAACTTTAAACACTCAAAGAGCCACAAAGTTCCTAGCCGAAAGCCCCCCCCCCATTCAATTCTGGAACCGACCGGATGTCCGGTTCCCCCACAATAGAGTCTCCTCCTAGCATGGCATCCTTTTTCCTCTGCCGACCGGAAGTCCAGTTCCCCCACCATAGTCTCCTCCTAGCATGATGTGCTTTTTCCTTTACCTGTCCTAACCAAAAGCCCTAACCCTAACCTTATCAATTGTGGAGCCAATTGGCAACAGGGAGCCGCAACAGAGGGATGAAAGTTTGACATGCAGTTATAGAGCTGTGAGTTGCTGACCACCTACTTAAACAGAGAAACAGAATGACAAAGAAGAAAAAAGGAGTGAGAGTGGGATCAACTTCCAATTTCTTGAGGGCTTGACCATGGTTGACCCTGCAGCAGCCAGTGGTAGGATTGGTCTATCTAACTTCTAGAGGGCCAGAGCAGGACTGGTCTACTGGTTCTCCAGTTGGCAGAACAGCAGCACTGAAGTAACCACAAATTTGCCAGATTTCAATCCCACAGGAGTCATGTGTCCCAGATTTTGAACCCAGCCCAATTGAGGTAGCTTGGTTCAAGAAAAACGTTGCCTTAGGATGCACTATTTCACCCAGTTAAAGGTTACAAGCACGAGTTATACCTTTAACTGAGCTATTGAATAACCCACAACTGATTGTATACAAACACCACAGTAAATCAGACAACTTGCTTATAAACCACAGTCACTAGAAATTCACCCAGTGCACTAAAGCCCAAGTCAACCAAACCAATTAGGGCTCAGTGCAAGGCATGAACCAGATCACAATATGTCACTTTAAAAATCCATTGCGAGAACAAAAATTAAAAGAAATCATCAAGACGGAACTGCACGTAACTCTTTAAGAAATAAGCCTGAATTTAATACAGAGGAATGTAAAACTAACAAATTCAAAGCCATGGCATTCCTGAAATCTGACTTACAAATGATTTTATTTTTTTAAATAATATTTAATTGTTTGAAATGCTAATGTTGTTTCATTTGTGATTTTACAGCTAAAAGCTGTAAGATGTGTGTGTGTGTGTGTGTGTGTGCATGTAAATCAAGCTTGAGATTATGACCTATGTTTCTTCCCACTTTCATTTCACTTTATTCTCAGCACAAAATAGACTACTAGAACAGTAGAGATATTATAAAACCATCTAGTTGTGATATTTTCCCCCATATATTCCTTATACTTATAACATTTAATTAAAAGCCATAAAATTAAAGGTACACACTTTGTTTCAATCTTAATAAGATTAAGATTGCAAACCTTTTGCAGAATATTCCGATATTAAAGCAACAAAATTTATAATGGATCCTTCTGCAATCTCAGAATTCTTCAATTTAAGTCAATAAGTGTCATGATGTTTTTATACCAGCATCACTATCACTTCCCAGAATATAAATAGTTCCAAAAGAGGAAGGGAAAATTTCTGCTTTGATACTACCCTAATTATATCCTGTAAGTCAGCATTTACTACAGAGGAAGTACACACATTCAGTAAGACTAGTTAGAAAATAGGAGAACTTTAGAAGTACATCAATGAGGAAATTGATGTAGGATTAAAAACTCCATGTTTTCAAATCATTATATGCATTTTGAAAATCATTTCAACTGCTAACATTTAAATACGAAGAACCAGCAACATCTTAGCATCACATAAATCTGTTGATTCTGAATCAAAGTTTCTACAGATACATTATATTAAATGAAGTATGTCACACTTATACTTACTGAAGATGTCATGTAATTCAAACAAATAAATTAAAAATAAACTTTATAATGCATCCAGATTGTTAATGCTGGGTAGTGTTGTTTTCATATTGGGTTTCCTACATCCATTTTTAAAAAGTCCATCTGTCCATAAACCTTTAGAACATACTCTTTAACAATAAAAAAAGGAATGGAAAAAAATAATGTCTGCAGTACATCTAAATAGGCCTGACTGCAGAATGAATAACTGAATGAATGATCAGGTTTCAGCAATTATTTAGGATTATATGAATGAATGATGGGATCAAAAAGGAATTTAAAGATCAGTTAACTTAATAACCTTTCCTTAATGATTCATATGATGATAAAATTAGGAAGGTTTAATAATGCAGTAGTTAAGCTGGGACAGGGACCCCATGGCCTGCAGGTTTTTAGATATCTCCAGATATAGAAGTTTCACTGCGTCAGATATTTTATCTGAAACTGATGGAGAAACTGAAAGCTTACAGACATCAAGGTTGCTGCTGATCACTGATGATAAATGTTTAACCCTCTGTCCCAGTGGAGATCTGTTCACTGGTATGTTAGTACCTACTAAATTTCTTGCACTTGATAGCTATCTAGGAGGAACTTGTATAGGCAATTTCTGAGAATGGGACATGATTAACCTGGACCTGGGTACTTGAGAGACCGCCTGCTGCCAATCACCTCCAATAGACCGATTAGATCCCACAGATTAGGCCTCCTCCAAATTCCATCCGCCGGCCAATGCCGACTGGCGACTACCCGGAGGAGGGCCTTCTCTGTGGCTGCTCCGACCCTCTGGAACGAACTCCCCGTGGAGATTCGAACCCTCACCACCCTTCAGGCCTTCTGCAAAGCCCTTAAAACCTGGCTGTTCCGACAGGCCTGGGGCTAAAGAGCTGTTGCCCCCGTCTCGAATGGTATGGTTGTTGTGTGTTTTAAATTGTTTATTGTTTGTCTTTTTAATCCCCTGTTTGTACCTCCTTTCCCTGACTGAGTTGTGAGCCGCCTTGAGTCCCCTTCGGGGAAAAGGGCGGCATATAAATGAAATAAATCCTAATCCTAATCCTAAATGGAAGAAGAAAAATTGTCCATCCATCCTCATCATCCTCATCATCATCTCTCTCCCTCTCCCTCCCTCTCTCTCCCTCCCTCTCCCTCTCTCTCAAAAAAGAAAAAGAAAAAAGAAAATGACAACATTGTCTCCTATGTGGGTGAAAACAACCCAGAACTTTGTGTGGAAATACTTAAAAGAAAGAATACACGCCTCGAAAATTTAAAAAAGGTAAAATGAATACTTCACGTGGGTAAATCTGAGAAGTATTTTTTTTTTTAACCAGTTTGCCTTTTGATAAAGGAGTGCTTAATGTTTGGATAAATTTACCAAAGCAGCTATTTGCGAGAGTGCTCGTATTACTCTTAATAGCCTCTATTGAAATCAAAAGAGTTATAGATACACCACTAGTATTTTTTTTTTCCAGGAGAAATGGTTTCATTAAAAAAAAGTCCCTCCCTCCCAAAGAATATATTCAACTTTGTAAACTCACCTGTTTAAAAATTCTCCAATTTCCCCTGGAGATCCAAGAAGAAAACGAAACCTGCAAAAATTAAGTTCAAAATGTTAGTTGATTAAAGTAGACTACATAATATACATGCTGATAAATATAAGCAAGTATTTTGGAAGCCTTTCATCGATGCATAAGCTGATTAAGAAACTGGAATATTCCCTTCTATACAAATTATCTCATTTGGTGTTCTGCAGTTTGGCATTACATTTAAATCGTTCTTCCTGCGTCATTCTTAAGACTTTCTAGCGAACTTCCTTCTCTTTTCCCATATTAAATATACACTAAGAAAGTATTTTTGAAATACAGAACAAGGATTATAGATGGGTTATTTCCAGTCAAAGCCTCAATCGCTAAGCTCAAACATGTTCCGATAACTTCTGTTGCTCATCACCCATGATTCAGCTACAGTACTGCTGGCTATTCTCAGAATCACCGAGACAAGGTGGAATGGCCAGATTCATTTGCTGTCTTGTTGAGTAAAGTTTAACATAAATCAAGAAAAACCGTGACCCGTCAAAACCGCGGTCCACAAAAGCGCGATCGACGAAAGCGCGCATTTGACGTCATCACAGCGCGACGAAAAAAATTAAAAATTCAAATAAAAATTAAATTAAAGCAAGCCGATTCACATAAAGGTAAGGGTTAGGTTTAGGGTTAGGGTTAGGTTAAGGGTTAGGTTTAGAGCGTTCCTCTGTATGTTCACCAGGTAGATAAATATAAGTTAACGTTTAAAAATAGGTGAGTAACTTCATTTTCAAACATCAGACTATGTTCACATGATAGTGATTATAGGGTAAATATCTATCATACAGTTCTATATGAATTTTACTCTAAAGTAAATCCCAGGATTTATTATTAATTATTTGTAGGAAGCATGCAGAGGTGGGTTCCTACCAGTTCACACCTATTCGGTAGAATCGGTTCGTCAAATCTACCGAACCGGTTAGAAGAGGTTCCACCAGTGGACCCGGAAAGCAGGCCACACCTACAGAAGAGGTTCCAAAATTTTTTGAAACCCACCACTGATCCTTGGATTTGATTATTCTACACTATCATGCTCCTATTTATAAAACTCAGTGCCTCTGTGAAAGGTAAGGATGACTACTGCGTTTGTGGTGCAATCAGAACATTGCGTGTGTTGAAGTTGTTTTAACGCAAACCAAAGATGCCTTTTAAAAAACAAGTTTACATCCTATTCTTATGCATGCCAGTGCAGTGTGTGAGGTAATTTAAGGTGGTTCTGACAAGTGTCGTCGGCATCTTCATATCCGGTCACATGGGTGTCAAGCCACTCCCATCCGGTCACATGGGGTGGCAAGCCACTCCCACAAAGAAGGCCACACCCACAGAGTAGGTTCAAACAATTTTTGAAACCCATCACTGATTTCACCAAACTGCTCAGAAAGTTAACAACCGGTTCTCCCGAAGTGGTGCAAACCGGCTGAATCCCACCACTGGGGATAAACATCCTGAATCACACTCAGAAGCAAATTGGCAATGAGGGCAGCTCATAGGCAGGAGTCTTACATAGTTATGAAGCATGCTCATTACTAGCAATAGCAATAGCAGTTAGACTTATATACCGCTTCATAGGGCTTTCAGCCCTCTCTAAGTGGTTTACAGAGTCAGCATATTGCCCCCAACAACAATCCGGGTCCTCATTTTACCCACCTCGGAAGGATGGAAGGCTGAGTCAACCCTGAGCCGGTGAGATTTGAACAGCCAAACTGCAGAACTGCAGTCAGCTGAAGTAGCCTGCAGTGCTGCATTTAACCACTGCGCCACCTCGGCTCTGCCTGCCTTTTGCTGCATTCTGTACCAGAATGGTCTTCGAGGATAGTCCCTGTACAGTGTATTGCGGCAGTCAAGCCATGACTTATTTATCTAGGAATAAAAGTATGTTTGCCTCTTATCTAATAAGTAGTTTTAAAATGCAAAGTTATTTTACATTCACTGAGAATAAGACAATTGAAACAGGTAAGTTTTATTTTTCTAACTGTTAGGGTCCAAAATCAAGAATAACATGTGATTCTTCCAGGATCAGTTTATCTATTGTTTTCATACCTGTGAACAAACTTTTGTCAGACTAAGGACTCTACTCCACTATCCGCATATACTCTGTAAACTATTAGGGAGAGCGTGTCGTCACCCTTTCTCTCACTAGTAACATACAGACTGAGTAGCTTCTTACTCCTCTGGCATACATCCCTCCTTCCTGGAAATCCACCTCCTTTCTATATTCCATTACACTGACCTTCCTAGGGTGGTAGAGAAATGTCTCAAATCCAGGGTCAATCTTGACAGTGACATAAAGTCAATCCATCATTTTGTGGACTTCTTCAAGAATATTTAATTATTTATATACCACAGCAATTGCTTGTTTTTCTAGATGATCTTTATCTGCATCAGAGGTGGGTTTCAGCCGGTTCGCCCTGGATTGGGCGAACCGGTAGTGGTGGCAACGGGAGGCTCCGCCCGCCCACCCGGACGCTTCTGTGCATGCGCAGAAGCGTCGCCCGAGTGAACTGGTAGTAAAATAAATTGAAACCCACCACTGATCTGCATCTTATGTAATTTAATTTCTGACAGCATGCAAAATTGTTCATAATAGTGACTATCAATTAGACAAAAGGTATGCTGAGTCTCCACCCTGTGGTGGAAGTAATATTTTGCTTGGTATTTCTAGAACTCTCTTATCTAGACAGGTTAATTCCACAACCTTTCTTTGAGCTTAGAACAAATATGGAGCTACTTCACAACTGCCTTTCATTAGATATCTATGAGGAGCAGAGGTGGGTTCCTACCAGTTCGCACCTATTCGGTAGAACTGGTTCGTCAAATCTACCGAACCGGTTAGAAGAGGTTCCACCAGTGGACCCGGAAAGCAGGCCACACCTACAGAAGAGGTCCCAAATTTTTTTGAAACCCACCACTGGTCCTTGGATAGGATTATTCTACACTATCATGCTCATATTTATAAAACTCAGTGCCTCTGTGAAAGGTAAGGATGACTACTGCGTTTGTGGTACAATCAGAACATTGCGTGTGTTGAAGTTGTTTTAATGCAAACCAAAGATGCCTTTTAAAAAACAAGTTTGCATCATATTCTTATGCATGCCAGTGCTGTGTGTGAGGTCATTTAAGGTGGTTCTGACAAGTGTCATTGGCATCTTCATATCCGGTCACATGGGCGGCAAGCCACTCCCATCCGGTCACATGGGCAGCAAGCCACTCCCATAAAGGAGGCCACACCCACAGAGTAGGTTCGAACAATTTTTGAAACCCACCACTGATGAGGAGTTATAACCCTGATGTTATAAACTCCATGCATCTAATGTTCTGCATTATATAATCCGGCAGAATTATTACATTTACCTATCTCAATTAGTATCTATATTGACTATAATTCCTTATAGCTTTCTTAAACTGACATTCTTTTTATTAAATGCAACCAGCAAAAGTCTTCCAACAAGCCCCCCCCCACTCCCCGCCAAGCCAAATATAAACTATTGTTATTGTCGTCCAATAATTACTTGAACTACTTTTAAAAACTGTTTTTAAACAAACGGCAATTCTTTGTTGTAACGAATTTCAATGTCCTTCAAAAAAGAATTCCAATCACAAAAGAAGGAAAATGCAAATTTCAAATTTGACCAGGTACTTAAAAAATTCAAGATACATATGATCGTTTTTTTAGTTCTTGGCCTACAAAAATGATAAATCGCAACAGTGTTAATACTTAAGTGACAGTGAGCAAACCCACTGCTATGTATTGAGTGTATATAGTTGTGTTTCGTGACCCGACAAAAGCGCGAACGTCATAAGCGCGCCGACAACAGCGCGCCGACAGAAGCGCAATTTAATTTAAGGTAAGATTTACATTTAGATTTAGGGTTAGGTTTAGGGTTAGGGTTAGGGTTAGGTTTAGGGTTACGTTACAGCGCGCTTCTGTCGGCGCGCTTTAGGGCTAATTAGTCGCTCATTCGTCGCACGGTTTTGTCACTGCGCTTTAGACACCGCGGTTTAGTCAGGCGCGCTTTTGTTGTGCGCGCATTTGTGGTGGAACCGTTGTGTTTAAGCCCTGCTAAAGTGAAACTAATCTTTAGATGACCCTCGCTGTTAGCTCCAACTGTTTTGGAGGGAAACTATGAACATTCATATTTGGGTAGGGTTTTCAAGCATTATCCTTGGTTAAGACACTGTGGGCCCGGAGTATAAATTACAGACATTTTCCTGCTGTTTCTCAGTTCCAGTTTTGAGTCAATAGCTATACTGGTCCGGTTCTTCCCTACTGAGGTCCACGACACTATACCCACTTAACTGTATTTTCTAAATGGTCAATTCAGAACCTTTAACACAGCAGTCAACTATGTATTCTGAGAAAAAAAGGTTAGCGTACATGCCAAGTTTGAGCAATCACACTTTACAATCAATTTAACTCAGAGCAATACACAACTGCTGCTGTGGAAGATTCCTGCTGTGAAGGAAAATGAAGTCATTACTTCCCACCACCACCACCAAAATGGGGAGTGGGAGAGTGTAACAGCAGTCAAAAACGATACGACTAAGATAAAACATTCCAAAATAAAACGTCTAGGCCCCAAACAAATGTCCAATAATATTTTGTTTGTCCTCAATTGTTATTCTCTCTCTCTTCTTTTCAAAATGGCACATTAAACAGAAACAAAAGATGTCCATCGGGAAATATGGGTCAGCCAGCCTTACTGCCCTTCTCTTACTGATCTTAACTTGCTGTAGGAATATTATAATATTAACTCCCGTTGCAAATGGATGCTTTTAAGATGGAGCCTGGATACTCTAGCACAGTGTTTCTCAACCTTGGCAACTTGAAGATGTCCGGACTTCAACTCCCAGAATTCCCCAGCCTTGGCTGGGGAATTCTGGGAGTTGAAGTCCGGACATCTTCAAGTTGCCAAGGTTGAGAAACACTACTCTAGCAATTAGAATGTTGATCTTGCATCTCTAGTTCATTCAACACCTGATGGTGAGTGAGACATAGAATTTTAAGCTTGTCTTAACATTCTCTGGAGATGAATAAACATTTCTTATACATAGAAAGCTAGGCTAAGATATAATACAGTTAAGCATTCTCTCTCTTCACTTTTTTTACTATCTCCAGATGCAAATGGAATCACCTTAGAATGCGCAATAAATATCTACCTTAATTCTTTTTTATATTAAGTAGGTTTTTTTTTTTAACATTTGCTGATCTTTTATGGCTCAGAAGCCAAGGATAGCCCTTTGGAACGAGCTCCCCGTGGAGATTCGAACCCTCACCACCCTCCAGGCCTTCCGCAAAGCCCTT
Organism: Thamnophis sirtalis; assembly: GCF_051295495.1. NCBI lineage: Eukaryota > Metazoa > Chordata > Lepidosauria > Squamata > Natricidae > Thamnophis > Thamnophis sirtalis. The sequence continues at coordinate 138,965,964 of NW_028261385.1, read as the reverse complement.
AAAACCTGGCTGTTCCGACAGACCTGGGGCTAATGAGCTTTTGTCCCCTCTCGAATGGTATGGTTGTTGTGTGCTTTTAAATTTTGGTATTGTCTTGTTCGTCTTTTTTATTCCTTATTTGTACCCCTCTCCCCCTTGACTTGGGTTGTGAGTCGCCCTGAGTCCCCTTGGGGAAAAGGGCGGCATAGAAATATAATAAATTCAATTCAATTCAATTCAATTCACTTAGTATTTAAATGGCAGGCTTGTACACTACACAGAGAAGTTTAAGACACCATCTTGGAAGAAAGCAATGACAAACCATACCACAGAATCACCATGTTTGATCTAAAGGAGGCTGAAAATTTAAGTTTTGCTTCAATTTCTTTATGGTTTATTGAAGCTTTTTCTCTAGCCAAACAGCAACTCCTTATAGGATGGGTTACAGATATGTTGGTATTGGTATTGGTATTTTAATAGTTTAATAGTTTTTAATAGTTTAAAGTTTATTTATAGGCCGCCCTTTTCCCTGGGGGGACTCAGGGCGGCTTACAACTCATGGGGAAGGGGATACAAACAATGACACATAAGAACAATACATAATTAAAATAGAACACAACATTCATACCATTCGGGTGGGGGTGGATTACAAACTTTAACCCCAGGCCTGACGGGATAGCCAGATTTTAAGGGCTGTGTGGAAGGTCTGGAGAGTGGTGAGGGTACGAATCTCCACGGGGAGATCGTTCCAAAGGGTCGGAGCTACTACCGAGAAGGCTCTCCTCCGCGTAGTTGCCAGTCGACACTGACTGGCAGATGGGACTCGGAGGAGGCCTAATCTATGTGATCTAATTGGTCGCGAGGAGGTAATTGGCGGGAGGCGGTCTCTCAAGTATCCAGATCCACTACCATGAAGGGCTTTATGGGTGGTAAGTAGCACCTTGAAGCGCACCCGGAGATCGACAGGTAGCCAGCGCAGCTCGCGGAGGATAGGTGTTATGTGGGTGAACCGAGGTGCACCCACTATCGCTCACGCGGCCGCATTCTGAACTAGCTGAAGTCGCCGGATGCTCTTCAAGGGCAGCCCCATGTAGAGCACGTTGCAGTATTCCAGCCTAGAGGTCACAAGGGCACGAGTGACTGTTGTGAGAGCCTCCCGGTTCAGGTAGGGTCGCAACTGGTGCACCAGGCAAACCTGGCTAAATGCCCCCCTGGTCACAGCTGACAAATGGTGGTCAAATGTCAGCTGTGGGTCCAGGAGGACTCCCAAGTTGCGAACCCTGTCTGAGGGGTGTAGTGTTTGACCCCCCAGCCTGAGTGATGGAACACTTGCCAAATTAGTGGGAGGGAAACACAACAGCCACTCGGACTTATCCGGGTTGAGCACAAGCTTGTTAGCCCTCATCCAGTCCCTAACAGCCTCAAGGCCCCGGGAGGACTCAGGGCGGCGAACAATTCAAAGGGGAAAAAAAGGGGGGAACATAAAAGACAAAATACACATAATAAAAGTAGGCAACAGTCGCACAACCATACATGTCAAGAGGGGAGGGAACTCATCACCCCCAGGCCTGCCGACAAAGCCATGTTAATGTAAGAATCACCATGTTTGATCTAAAGGAGGCTGAAAATTTAAATTTTGCTTCAATTTCTTTATGCTTTATTGAAGCTTTTTCTCTAGCCAAATAGCAACTCCTTATAGGATGGGTTTACAGATATGTTAATGTAAAAATGAGCAACTTGTCTGCCTCTCAATTTTAAATGAGAATTCTTTGGAATTCACATGGGATCACAGGATGTAGGTATCTTGGCAGCTGCATAAAAATGTGTTAAAAAACAACAAAGTATTTCTTTGATTCTGCATTAATGTAAAGTGCAGAATGGATTCCATTCATGCCCTCCAGCTGTGTACTCACCAACAGCATGCAATCAAACATAACAGCAACACAATTAAAACATATTAGTGGTCAATATTATTGTGCTGCTGGGTTAAACAACCTTGGCAGTCATCTTATTTCTCAACTCAGTTAGAATTTCAGGATAAAACTTTTCCCGGTTTCTTTTTATTTTAAGGAAAGACCTTAGTTTTTATATATATTCTCATATTTTTCTTTCCTTCTTCTATTTTCACTATAGAATAACTCAAATAGCATAGCTAGTAGAAAATTACATTTCATATATACCTGATGTGTGACTGGAACTGACAGCCATGCAGTTAATCTCTTGTCAGGATAATTAATAACATTTCCTAGAAATTAGCTTTCTACTCTTGAGAAAATCAGGACAGGTTGCCCCTATGACTAATATGTACAAACTGGCAGGCAACGTAATCTTTGTAAGTCTTAACATAATTCCATGTAAGAATGAAATTGGAGAACTACTAAATTATGATACTTCATTATATGGTTAGAAATAGAAATATAATCATAGGGCATAGAACTCCAAAGAAGAGTTCTTATTCCATGATAGATAAATGGCTGTCCAGTCTTTTCTTTAAAAAAAAAATCTGCAGCGATGGAATGGAACAGATGCAACTCTTGTGTTCTTCCAAGAACTAAAGGCTACTCATTATTATTATTTATTTATAATTATTAATCCACTATTGATGGATCATCAAATAAGCAGCAGAATAATTATTTTGAAGTTCAGGAAAACACCTGGACAAACGGAATGTTTATTGGTGTAAATAGCAGCTTTTTAAAAAAACCAAGAAGCCTAAGATTGAAGAAATGCTGAAATAATTGCATTTATCCTGGCCTAGCACCATAATAAAATCTGAATCTTAGTGCAGTATGCATGGTTCTCATATAAGCAGCATTATGCTGAAAACGGACTCAAAGCTAATGATTTCATTATGAAACAAAAGCTGTAAAAGATACGTTTAAAGCTCTACAGCTCACCATTTTAAAAAAAAAAACCCGAAGAAAAACCTCAGTGAAGCAGAACCTGTATTTTAGGAACTTCTAAAATTAATTGTACAGACTTTAAACTGTGACATGGTCACAGTTGGTCAAACCATCAGCACCTCATCTTCTCAAGATAGACAGTGTTTTGATCTTATAAGGGGGGGGAGGGAATCACAAATCGCACTGCAGTGTGCTTTTCCTTTTATGGACAAAAAGCAGAAGGAAAGCAATTCAGTTCAGTAAAATGCTCATTTCAGGCCTTCACTTAAAAAAAATGTGCAAGATTTAAAGCAAGCCTCCTTTCCTCCCTTGATGCAAATGGACACATCCTAAACAAACAAACAAACACCACTTTTGTCTTCTCAAATATTTGGCGAGCTAGATGTTGTTCCTGTGGGCATAAATGCATTCTATGCATTAGTTTCCATAATGGTTTAAGCGTGCCCATAGTTTTATCAGTAGTATTTGACTCATTTTTCAAAACAGATTAAACTGAACAGAAGAGTAGCAAAAATGCACATATGCATTAGTTGCTATTTACAGTTTTTACAGATGTCTTCCAGCACAATGCCTCCTTCTATCAACATGCTAAATGCTGCCTTTGATTTTTTTTTTTTTTAAAGGATCTTAACAAAACTAGGAAGAAAAGCTGAAAAGCTAATTAAAAACCCATGATTAGTCAGCTTGTGCAAAGTATCAGGAATATTATACAGGCAATTTCCTCAGTGGCTTGAAGGATCTTCTTATGTCCTGATTATATATGTCCTAATTGAATGTGACAGTATTCATATGGCACCAGAGAGGGCTTTTTCCTCTAGAGAAGAAAATATTTTTTCTAATTATTTTACTTGATTAAGAAAAAAAGAACTACACTCATCTAATGCTGCTGGCTGCCAGCAGTTCGGCAGTTTGAGTCTCACCGCCTCAAGGTTGACTCAGCTTTCCACCCTTCTGAGGTCGGTAAAATTAGAACCTAGATGGTTGGGGAGGGATGCTGATTCTGTAAAACTGCTTAGAGAGGGCTGTAAAGCACTGTGAAGTAGTATATAAGTCTAAGTGCTATTGCTATCAGAGTTTAAAGGTTATGGTGGAACAACAGGCCAGGCACTTGAAGAAGAAACAAGACCCAAAATGCTTGATAACAAACAAAGAAGGAAAAATTGTGCACTGCAACTAACCCGTATTTTTAATCTCTGAATCAAACCGGCGCTATTGTGGCTGGATGAACTAGTTCTCCACAAAACAGATGATTGGGAAGAAATTAAAAAACTTATGGAAGTTTTCCTTAATCCAGTACTGTCAGATATAACAAAATATAGGAGAATTAAAACATCCATCACCCTCCATCTGGAATGGCGGTAATGAATAACGTAGTCCATCACATCTGGAAGATTGGAAACAACTTTTATATGAAGTTTAGGTTAAAAAAAATGTAGAGTTTTCATAGAGTGTTGAAAAATTTACATACTATTGAACTGTATTCTTTACTTCTAGCAAATCAAAGAAGAAATATTTGTGTCCTAGCTACTTATGAGAGAGACAGTGACAAAATTAAGGTCCTAGCTACTTCTGAGGAATCAAATGCCTGCAGAAAATAATTCAGTGATACTGTAGCCAAAAACTCTGTCACATTTTAATTGTGTGCATGGGAATGGAGGTTTCTGAAGTGCTCCTTCCTCACTCTTAAATCCCAAATTTCCCACTACTAAAAGTCAACCATCTTGCCACTGAACTTTGCCACAATTTTAGAATGTTTGTGGTCACTAAATAGGGAAGTTGGGAAGATCACATATGGTTCATGAGCTGCCCATTGGTCAGTTTCACAGCTAGTACAGATTCAAATGAGGGCTTCTAAACCAAGCTCAACACTTTAGTTCTCCAGTTTGCTTTAGACACTGATGAGATAGAAAAACAAAAATATGTGGCTCCTGAGAAGAGGTCAATTTAGTGGGTCACTAATGTGTAAATTGTAAGTAATGTGTAAATGGAGGTAGCGACAGATTTTATTTTCCTGGCCTCCAAGGTCACCACAGATGGGGAGTGCAGCCAAGAAATTAAAAGACCCTTGCTCCTGGAGAGGAAAGCTATGGCAAATCTAGACAGCATACTAAAAAGCAGAGACATCACCCTGCCAACAAGTGTGCATATAGTCAAGGCTATAGTTTTCCCAGTTGCAATATGGCTGTGAAGGTTGGACCACAAGAAAGGCTGAGCGCCAAAGAATTGAAGCCTTTGAACTATAGTGCTGGAGAAGACTCCTGCAAGACCCTTGGACTGCATGGCGATCAAACTGGTCAGTCCTAGAGGAGATCAACCCTGACTGCTCTTTAGAAGGCCAGAGTTTCATAGAAGATGAAACTCAAAATACTTTGGCAACCTAATGAGAAGGACTCACTGGGGAAGCGTGACCCGTCAAAACCGCGGTCGACAAAACCGCGCTCGCCGAAAGCGCGTACCTGACATCAGCAGCAGCGTGACGAAAAAAATTAAAAAATAAATAAAATTAAAATAAAATTAAAGCAAGCCGATAAGGTAAGGGTTAGGTTTAGGTTTAGGGTTAGGGTTAGGTTAAGGGTTAGGGTTAGGTTTAGGGTTACGTTAAGCGTTAGGGTTAGGTTTAGCGTTAGGTTAAGGGTTACCGTTAGGTTTAGCGTTAGGTTAAGGGTTAGGTTTAGGGTTAGGTTAAGGGTTAGGTTTAGGGTTAGGTTTGGGGGGGTTAGGGTAAGGTTTTCGCTTTAATTTTAAATTTACCGCTCACAGCGCGATGTTTTCGTCGCGCTGTGATGACGTCACGTACGCGCTTTTGTCGAGCACGCAATTGTCTACCGCGGTTTTGTGGTGGAACCCTGGGGAAGAGCCTAATGCTAGGAAAGATTGAGGGCGAAAGAAGAAGGGGACGACAGAGAATGAGGTGGCTGGATGGAGTCACTGAAGCAGTCACTGAACTTAAATTGACTCCAGAGGATGTAGAGGACAAGAAGGACTGGAGGAACGTTGTCCATGGGGTTGCGATGGGTCAGACACGACTTCGCAACTAACAACAAGAATGTGTAAATTTAGTCCAAGTGCTATAACATACTGCCACCAACTAGACACGACATTATTGTATATTTAGATTGAAATTATAAACAAATGCAAAACTATTAGATTCAGGTTGATATTCATCCATTCAATTTCTATAACCACCCATTTCAGTCAATGACCTTGGGCAGCTTACAATTCAAACGTTTTATTTATTTATATTTTGCATTCCTAAATTGCCCATCTCCCTCAAAGAGATGTTACAATAGTAAAAATACTAAAAACATTTTAAAACAGTAAAAACACTAAAAACATCCAAATATACATAGGAACAAGATATTGGCCAGTTAGCAATAAAGCCAGGAAATGAGGCCCTTGACATATTCAGCACTCCAAGTTACTGAAGGCCTTATGAAAGGCAAAGGGGCTGGGGCCATTCTAATCTCTAAAGATAAATTACATATCCAATATTGAATAGATACATAAAACAGATACATATGTACACAGGAAAATGAATTGTGATATCCAAGTTTGGAACATCAAGAGACCACATTTTTAATAAAATAAAATAAAATGTTCTTATGACTGAAGACTAAAGTTAATTCCACCAGATTGTCTTGTTCTATGTATTATGGACTCCTCAACAATGATTTTTTTAAAAATGGATATCAATTTTTTTGCATCGGCATTGCAATTTGAGATTTCTCCGACTCATATTATTTGGTCAGGTTTCTTTAGGGCTCTTTTTTGTTTTCAAGTGATTACATCTGTTAACGTAACCCTGAGAAAACCCACAGCAGTTAGTAAATGAGATGCTGAATTATACTCCAAAATATGCAATTTTATGAAAAACTGGCTGTATTGAGCCTGAAAGTTGGCAAAGAGAATTATCCTAAATAAGTCAAAATGAATCAACACTTCACATATTAAAGAACAGATTCAAAATATGTGCTCCCTCTTGAACTTTAACATTTCTTAATATTATAAAAAATGAGAAGATGAAACAGGATGTTTCTATGTGGCCTAGATTTAATTAAACGATAACAGAATCAAGCTAATTCTATATTAATATTATAAGAACCAGTTAGATGTAGTTGTTAGGGCACCAGAAGAGAGACACTGAGTTTTAGTTCTGAGTTAGGCCAGCTGGGTGACTTTGAACCAACAGCCTTCGGAAGAAGACAATAGCAATCCACATCCAAAATTTTGCCCAAAAGCTGCAGTTGCCAGAAGTCAACATTGGTGTGACGTGACCCGACAAAAGGGCAAACGACAAAACCGCGCCCAATTAAACCACGTCGCTGACATCATCAACGCGGCGACAACAGCCAGCGCGGAGAAAGAAGGGCGCTTTAAATAGCGCGTTGAAAGAAAGCCGATTTAACTTAAGGTAAGGGTTAGGTTTAGGATTAGGTTTAGGGTTAGGTTAAGAGTTAGGTTTAGGGTTAGGTTAAGGGTTAGGGTTAGGGTTAGGTTTAGGATTAGGTTTAGGGTTAGGTTTAGGATTAGGGTTAGGTTTAGGTTTAGGGGTTAAGTTTAGGTTTAGGGTTTACAGCGTGCTTCTGTTTCTGCGCTGTTGTCACCCTGATGATGATGTCAGCGACGCGGTTTAGTCGGGCGCGGTTTAGTCGGGCGCCCTTTTGTCGGTGAACCTTGGTGTGATAGATTAATAAAGATGGAGATATAGACAGATAGACAGAGGTAATATGGATCTTTGTAAAAGTTTTAATTAATTTTAATCATCTGGGATAATTTCCCCTCTGATTGTATTACTACTATTGCTTTTATCTTTATGGAATTTTATAATAATTATGTATTTCTGTGCATAAAATGAATAACTATAGGTAGCAGAGGTGGTATTCAGCCGGTTTTCTCCAGTTCACGTGAACTAGTAGCAGCGGCTGCGGGAGGCTCCGCCCACCCACCCCGACGCAATGCGCGAGCACTGGGCATGCACAGAAGACAGCATGCTCACATGTGTGAACTGGCAGGGAAGGTAACTGAATCCCACCGCTGATTGGTAGGTGTGTAAATACAGAATGTAAGTTCTGTTTGATTCAGTTAGCTGTAAGACAGTTTTCAAACAACCATCATTGTCATTCCCTAATACTCAGAGCAATTTGATGATGATCTATGATTGTGTTCATTTTTGCTGCCTTGAAATTTTAAGAATAAAGAGCTTAAGAGAGGTGGTAGAAGCTCAGGAACCAGCAGGAAGGTAGAAGCTCAGGAACCAGCAGGAAAGTTTCTTCCTTGTGTGAAGAAACATCTCAAAAATAATACAAATAAATAAACCAAAACATCACCCCTCAGCAACAGCAAGCTGATCTAGAAATAAACCAGCTCAGTTTTTCAAAACTGACACCATGGTAAATAGAGACATTTGGAGTTGCTTTTGAAGTCGTACAGAATCTCTCTGTAGAAGTGGCTTTAGTATTGGATAAAGATGCAGATGAGGTACTTATAGTTACCCGAAACAAATCTTAAACAACCTAAACTTGCTAATGTATGAAAAAAATAAGAAACTTTTCATTTAACTGCTATTTTGTATTTGTTTGAATTATGCTATATAATTTGAGAAATTTTATTTTATGTAGTTTTCTAAGTCTTCTATAAATTTTCACCCATCTGGAATTGTATATTATTAACTTTAATGAAATTGTACTTCCTATGACTGGCAGAGTGCCAGAACAACATTTTTCAGATTTTCTTCTTGTTATTACTTGCAGTTTCGGACAGAATACAGCAAATTTAAGATATCCTTACAAACACGTCCAGTAGTTTTTGTATTCATTGTGCCACCTTTCCCCTTATATAAAGGAATAAAACAAAATTCTTAAAACTGCCAAGCACAGATCTATTGTAATTCTTTTTCATTCCGATTACTTTCACTCTGATCTCTTTTCTTCCACCTCCAGTTTTTTCTCAAATTTTATTATTGGGAGCATCCACAAAATAGCCATTCCGCCATTCAGAATCTCTGATCTCTCTTGCACCCTTCTCAAATTCTCTCAATCAGTCATTACAATCAAATCAATCAAGTTTATATCCTTTGCCATGTGTGAATGGATTTACGCTTAAACCGTATTCAAGGCAGATCTTTTTCAATAAAGTTTGGACAATAAAGGGAAAGTTAATCCAACCTACACACTAGATAAATAAATAAAAGAGAGATAACATGGAAGCCATAAACTGTTAGAAGGCATTTCCAGGGACAGGACTAGCAGATAGTTATTACAGATTCCTAATCAACATACCCCAAACCCTAATTAAGATAAAGGTAAATATTTCCCCTTTCCTGTTGGGTCCTATACTAAGGGCCAGTGGTCACTTCTGTTTCTCAGTGGAGGGAGCCAGAATTGAGCAAAGATATTCCATGGTCATGTGGCCAGAATGACTATACATCACGAAGCATGGAATACTGTTTATCTTCTCACTGAAGTAGTACCTATTTATCTACTTGCAATTGCATGCTTTTGAACTGCTGGGTGAGCAAGAGCCGGGATAAGTAACATAAGCTCACCCCGTTGTATGGTGCTTGGGTCTCGAACCCCGGGCTGCCAGCTTTTCAGCTGATAAGCTCAACATCTTTAACCGCCGAGCTAGTAACAGAGTTGGAAGGGACCTTGGAGGTCTTCTAGTGCAACCCCCTGTTCAAACAGGAAACCTATACCATTTCAAACAAATGGTCATCCAATCTCTTCTTAAAATCCTCCAGTATTGGAGAACCCACAACTTCTGGAGGCAAATTGTTCCACTGATTAATTGTTCAAATTTTCAGGAAATCTCTCCTTAGTTCTCTCCTTGATTAGTTTCTATCCATTGCTTATTGTTCTGCCTTCAGATGCTTTGGAGAATAGATTGACCCCCTTTTCTTTGTGGCACATCCTTAGATATTGGAACACTGGTATCTTCTTATCATTAAACTAGACATTCTGTAACTGTTCTTCAAATGTTTTTAGTCTCCAAGTTTCCTAATAAACTTTGTTGCTCTTTTTTGCACTCTTTCCAGAGTCTACATCTTTTTTATATCATGGAGACCAAAACTGGATTCAATATTTCAATTTTAGTCTTTCCAAGGCATTATAAAGTGGTATTAACACTTCATGTGATCTTGATTCTACCCCTCTGCTAATGCAGCTTAGGACTGCACCAGAGGTGGGTTCCTACCAGTTCGCACCTATTCGGTAGAACCGGTTCGTCAAATCTACCGAACCGGTTAGAAGAAGTTCCACCAGTGGACCCGGAAAGCAGGCCACACCTACAGAAGAGGTTCCAAAATTTTTTGAAACCCACCACTGGTCCTTGGATATGATTATTCTACACTATCATGGTCCTATTTATAAAACTCAGTGCCTCTGTGAAAGGTAAGGATGACTACTGCGTTTGTGGTGCAATCAGAACATTGCATGTGTTGAAGCTGTTTTAACGCAAACCAAAGATGCCTTTTAAAAAACAAGTTTACATCATATTCGTATGCATGCCAGTGCTGTGTGTGAGGTAATTTAAGGTGGTTCTGACAAGTGTCGTCGGCATCTTCATATCCAGTCACATGGGCGGCAAGCCACTCCCATCTGGTCACATGGGCGGCAAGCCACTCCCACAAAGGAGACCACACCCAGAGAGTAGGTTTGAACAATTTTTGAAACCCACTTCTGGACTGCACCGACTTTTTTGGCATCTGCATCTGCTGGATCATATTTAAGTGATTGTCCACCAGGATTCCATGATCTCTCTCACAGTTATGGCTATTGAGCCAGGTATCACCTATTCTCTATTTGTCCATTTGATTTTTCTTGCCTAAATGCAGAACCTTACTTTTCTCATCACTGAAATTCATTTTGTTAGATAGGGCCCAGTGCTCAAGTCTATTGAGATCCTTCTGCATTTTGAGCCTATCTTCTGGAGTGTTGGCTATTTCTGCTGGTGCGGTCTGCAAATTTGAAGATTTCTCCTTTTATCTCCTCATCTAAATCACTTAACTCTACCCTTTAATGACTTGCTATGCATGGAAGTCCACTATGCCTACTTCCCTCCCGAACTATGGTCCTTGAACATGAAAAGTAAAATATAATAACTTTTGCATAGGTTTACCAATTGATTTATGTAGAATCACTTACATGAGCAAAAATCTGTACTTTAAGTCCGTCAGTACAAGTGATCTATTACCAGGGAACCAGTTTCATGTTCTTGTTAAGACATCAGACTAGAAACTAGCCAACTGTGAGTTCTAGTCCCAACTTGGGCACAAAGCCAGCTGGGTCATCTTGGCCCAGTGTCTCATCTCTAGGAATGGCAAACCACTTCTGGAAAACTTTGCAGAGAATCAGACACAATTGAACGGAAGACAAAATAAATTGCTAACCCTAAGTTAGCCCCATGTCTGCTTGTGGCTAGCCAGGTTGCCTGCCAAAACGGCCAAATCTTAGCTCTCACAGTGAGCCTTCCCCACAAATTTCACTTCTTCAATTCCTTCCCAATGCATGGATGCTGGAAAGTATTCTTTCTTGCAACAAAAACGGTAATGCCAAAAGGAACCAGGGGTGGGTTCCTGCCAGTTCTAACCTCTTCTATAGAAGAGGTTCCACAAATCTACCATGCCATTTAGAACTGGTTCCAGCTCCCTCCCCCCCCCCCGCCCATCTGCACATCATCAAGATGAAGAGCGAGAGGAGGAATTCTGGGAGTTGAAGTCCACAAGTCTTAAAGCTGTCAAGTTTGAACACCCCTGAGCATTTTTTTCCCTAAAGGGTTAGGGGTGCAAGGGTCTTGTAACTTGACAGTTTTAAGACTTGCGTGCTTCAAATGCCAGAGTTTCTGAGCCAAGATTTTGGTTGCTAAACAAGAGCATTATTAAATGAGTTTCACCACATTTTACAAGTTGGCCACCCCCCACCCGGTCACATGGCCGGCAAGCCACTCCCACCCAGTCACATGGCCAGCAAGCCACTCCCACCAGGTCACATGGCAGAAAAGCCACTCCCACAAAGCAGGCCACACCTACAGAAGAGGTTCTAAAAAAATTTGAAACCTACCACTGAAAGGAACATACTGTAAAGAATTTCAGAAAAATGAATGTCCTCCGAAATTAAGACAACACTAATCCAAACAGTAGTCTTCAATTTACAACTGTTATTTAGGGACCATTCAAAGTTGCAATGGCGCTGAAAAAATTGACATGACCATTTTTCATATTTATGACCATATGCCTATTTCCATTGCAGCATCCCCATGATCACGTGATTAAAATTCAGATGCTTGGCAACTGATTTGTATTTATGACGGTTGCCGTATCCTGGGTTCATGTGATCACTTTTTGTGATCCTCTGACAATCAAAGTCAATGGGGAAGCTAGATTCACCATGTTACTAACTTAGCAACTACAGAGATTCACTTAACTGTGGTAAGAAAGGTCATAAAATGAGGCAAAATTCACTTAACAAATGTCTCACTTAGCAACAGAGATTTTGGGCTCAGTTGAGGTCATAAGTCGAGGACCGCCTGTATTTCTATTGGGGATTATGAGTAGCAAAGAATCAAGAGAGAGATTCGAACAGGGCTCCAGAATGAGACAAAATGTAAGTGCTCAGAGAAGAACTTTTGAAATAAGAAACAAAATGTTATTATGTCAGAGGAAGCAGCTCTCTGGCTCTTCAACAGGAACATAATGATCTATGAAAGATTTACACTATAAAATGAAGCACTATTAGGATTTACAATGTAGAATGAAAGAGAGTTTTAGAGGGTGCCAAAAATAGCTAGGAGTTTGAACGACAGAAGTTAGTGAAGAAAATCAGGGAGTCATTCAACAGATCTATGCTGATAAAGATTCCTATTATGTGAAGGAGGGAATGTAGGAGAGAAGGAAGGGGGGAAGGAAGGAGGAAAGGAAGAGGGAAAGGAAGGAGAGAAGGAGAAAAGAAAGGAGGGAAGGAAGGAAGGAGGGAAGGAAGGAGGGAAGGAGAGAAGGAGGGAAGGGGAAGGAGGGAGGGAAGGAAGGAGGGAAGGAAGGGGAGTAGGAGAGAAGAAACGAGGGAAGGAAAGAGGGAGGGAGGGAAGAAGAAGTAGGACCGTTGTAAGATAAGATGGATCTATGGGATGGTAAGAAAGCAATCTTCAAGTATACTGTCAACTGTAGGGAAAAATTGTTATAAATACATATTATTAATAACAGTTATGAGATCATATAATTGTGAATGTATATATGAAATTGATAAAATAAAATAAAATAAAAGATTCCTATTATGTATATTTAAATTCTAACAAAATTCTGGTTTTGGGATTAAATAGATTTAAAAGCATCAATGTCCTTGCTCACTGCATGTCACCGATGCTGCATTTTGGGGTATTCCACTACAACCTACCTCCCTATTGCAACAATGGAAAGCATAATGGTTGATTCCTCTCCTTTGCTTTCAAGAATCAAGGGATCATCTGTACGTCTATAATTGGTAACAGTTGTAAAACCCATTTTTAAAGCATACAAAACTGAAATAAGCCCTTTGTAGTAAGCTACAAAACGACTGTTGAAAACGCAAAGATTCTTCTTGCTCTGGCAGAGCAATTCCAACCACTTCCGTTCAAAATTAACTGCTAATTCCTTATAGGTAGTCCTCACTTAATCATTATTCATTAAGTGACTATTCAATGCTACAACAACGTTGAGCAAATAGGACTGTCAGAAGAATAATTTGGGGTTCAAACTTGAGCTGGGACTGTGAAAGAATAAATAAAAATGAGATCCAGACAGCTGTGAGGAAAGAAGAAATATTTATTCCTAAAAAGAAAACGGTTTGCATTTAGGGACAGGCTGCAGAAAAATGAGATACAGCAGATTTGTGTAGGGGGAGCTTATCCGGGGTATTATGTGCTCATTCTAGGGTGACACTTGGGGTGTGTGGGTGAGTGTAGATCAGAGGTACGTTTCTACTGATTCTGACCAGTTCAGCCGGGCAGGTAGTAACTCGGCCAGATACGCACCCGAACCGGTTCCATCTTTGGCAGCGCCATCTTGATTTTCTGTTCTGCACATACGCAGAACAATCTTCATTGAAAAAATGAAATATTTTTGCGCGCCAAACCGGTAGTAATGCCGACAGGAACCCACCCCTGGTATAGATATGTTTATTCTTGTAAACATGCAATTCCTCTAGTCCCCAGCCCCCCAGTCTGGACTGGCACCGGGCCACAGCATAGTAAAAATTGGGCCAGGCAAACAAGGAAAGCCAAAGTTTCAGCTTTACTGTTTATTATCTAGTGGAGACACGCTAATTCTCATTGGGAACTCTGTTAATATTTTAAGGGGAAGGTGGAAATAATATTAAGAATAAAATATATTTGGATATAAAACTTCTCACAGTACTTACAAGCAGCCTTCAAAGTTACAGCTGTTTCAGTAGCAGCAGTAGCCTCTAGGTCAAGTGATCAAAATTTGGATGTTTGGTAGAGATATTGCTTTTATGATCACAGCAGTGGTGGGTTTCAAAAATTGTTCGAACCTACTCTGTGGGTGTGGCCTCCTTTGTGGGAGTGGCTTGCCGCCCATGTGACCGGATATGAAGATGCCGACGACACTTGTCAGAACCACCTTAAATTACCTCACACACAGCACTGGAATGCATAAGAATAGGATGTCAACTTGTTTTTTAAAAGGCATCTTTGGTTTGCGTTAAAACAACTTCAACCCACGCAATGTTCTTTTTTTTTTTTTATTAAATGTTTTTTTAGTTTTAGTTTAAAGCTGGTACAACATCTTTCTTAATATATCAATCAATTACAGATAATACAGAAAAAAACAAAGACAACAATCAGAAAAACAAAACAAAACACAGGTATCTATTATGAAAAAATAGGAAGTATATCAACTGGTTACAACATGTTTTGGTGCTTCTCTTCGATTGACTCCTATTAATTCAAGTATCTTAACTCGAATATTTGCCATATCAACATCATTATACCTCCGGTTTTAATTATTATAATTATTTAGACATCCTTCATCCTTAGTTATGCTAAGGAATTAGTCCATAACACATGCTGGCAGTTCATTTACTTATTTGTAAAATCCTCTATTATCATCAAATCCTCATATTCTATTTTAACTAGACATCCATAATATTCAATTATATCATATATCCTAACATTTTCCCAATATTGATTAACATTTAATTATATGGATTTTATTTAATTTTTTAATAGTGCTAATTATTATAGTTAATACTCTTTATGTATACCCTAAAGGTATTTTCTCATATCCAATTGTTAGTTATCATATCGACTCCACATTATATACATTACTATTAATATCAATTATTATTCAGCAATATCTGTTACACAAAAAAGCAATTAGATTTAGCTAATTTTCAGTTATATTCATCAATCTATCAACCAATTCCAAATTATATATATTGCTATCTATATCAATCATTATTCAGCTATATCTATTACAAATTGAAGTGATCCAATCTAGATTCTATTTTAGCTAAACATCCATAATATTCAATTATATCATATATCATAACATTTTCCCAGTATTAATTAACATTGGATTGTATGGATTCTATTTAGTTTTTTAATAGTGCTAATTATTATAGTTAATACTCTTTATGTGTAATCTAAAAGTATTTTCTCATTTCCCATTGTTAATTATCATGTCAACTCCACATTATATACATTGCTATCAATATCAATTATTATTCAACAATATTTGTTACACAGAAAAGCAATTAGGTTTAACTAGTTTTCAATTGTATTCAACAATCTATCAGCCAGTTCCAGATTATATATATTGCTATCCATATCAGTCATTATTCAGCTATATCTATTACAAATTAAAGTAATTCGATCTAGCTAATTTTAGTTTTTATTGTCCCATCTGTCAGCCTGTGTCCCTCCAGCCACAAGGTTTTCTCCGTCCAGGACCCACGCAATGTTCTGATTGCACCACAAACGCAGTAGTCATCCTTACCTTTCACAGAGGCACTGAGTTTTATAAATAGGAGCATGATAGTGTAGAATAATCATATCCAAGGACCAGTGGTGGGTTTCAAAACAAATTGGAACCTCTTCTGTAGGTGTGGCCTGCTTTCCGGGTCCACTGGTGGAACCTCTTCTAACCGGTTCGGTAGATTTGACGAACCGGTTCTACTGAATAGGTGCGAACTGGTAGGAACCCACCTCTGGATCACAGCATGTGCTTCAACTTCCCAACTAACTGTCATCATCCCATTTCTACCTATTTGGATGCCCTTGCTCTCTGCCACCTACTCCTGCTCCCCCGGATGAACTTTACCCAAAGGCCTTGCAAAGAGCCAGCGGCTGCCTTGGCCACATGCCCTTTGTCAGCAGTGGTGGGGGTGAAGTGAGATGTTCAACTGGGGGCAGTAAAGGTAGGCTGTGGAATAGGGGGAGGGTAGATGGACACAGCAGAGACCTCACAAAGAGCTAGTAGCTGTCCTGGCCAGGCCTGCCCCTTCAGCAGTGGAAGATGGTAATGGTCAACTGGGATGGTAGGAGGCAGCAGAGGTGGTATGCTGCTGGTTCGCACCGGTTCGGGGGAACCAGTAGTGGCGGCGGCGTGAGGCTCCGCCCACCCACCCAGACGTCATCAAAGATCTTCTGCGCATGCCCAGAAGGTTCTGCGCAGGCCCAGACATGCGTGTGTGCTCCTGCTACTGAACCAGTGGTAAAGAAAATAGGATACCATTACTGGGAGGCAGTGAAGATAGGTGGTGGAGATGAAGTGAGATATTGTAGAGGAGAGGATAATAAGTGAAGTTGAAACAGTGATGAGAGTGGCAGGAAAGAATCATGAGATCTTTGTCTAACAATGGAGCAACCTTACCTAACACCTGCAATCAGAACTGACTTCACTAAGTAGTGTGGTCACGTGATGCTTTGCCTAAAGACCGCTTCGCTGAAGTGCAGAAATCTAGGTCCCAATGAGGGCCATTAAGTCTAATAGTTACCTGTATTTGAAGCCACAGTACTGCATCATCAACAGCTTCATTACGCAGCGTATAACACAATTAGATCAAATTCCATTCATTGTAGCTGTAATACGAACTTAATGTTTACACATATTAAATAGGATAATAAAATTGTACCCTTATCCGAGGACACGCTAGAGGAGTGGACTTCAGCTAGCAGAATTTTCAAGGAGGACCATGCTAACTGAGAAATTAAGGTCACACACCTAAAGGCAGAAAATATTAAATCCGCATTATAGCTTTAATATTTTGCTATTTTAAAAACCGTACAGATTTTTTAAAAAAAACTAAACTAATAAAATGAACGAAATCCCTCAAAATCTCTCCTACAGTGGAAATATTCTTTCTGCTTGCCTCAAAAGTAGACAAGCTTATGTTTTCCAAATATTTTGGATGTTAAATCAAGTCCAACCAGCCAGTCCCACACAAAGCATTATGGAAACAGTGGCCTAAAACATCTCGAAAGCACTAAAATCGCATATCCTTGGTTATTGTCAATTTACAACAGGGCAGTACAAACCTTCCCAAGAAACTGTGCACAAAGCACCTCTCTTTGAATCAATGAAGGAGTTATATGTTTTTTCCAGGCTTTGTGGTGATGTCAACCACTTTTTCTAGCTGTATTTGCATGAATGTGCACGCACAGCCACTTTGCTTCGCATGCAGGTGGACGGGGAGTCAGCTGGGAGAAGCTTACAAAAATAGCTGCACTGGCGTGGAAAAAGACATGACTGTTTTATTTGTTCAAAGAGGGTAGCTTCAAACATGTTCCTGCATGTTGCAGGGCTTCTGTTTCAAAGGATCTGCAGTCCTATTTTATAAAATGGCTTTTAAAAAGGCCCAAGGAAAACAAAGGCAACTTGTCTTTTCTTATGGGTGTTCCGAGCACTTGATGATGTTTAATTATCTGCTACTTGATTCCCAGCTTGCCAATATAGCAATAGCAATAGCAGTTAGACTTATATACCACTTCATAGGGCTTTCAGCCCTCTCTAAGCGGTTTACAGAGTCAGCATATCGCCCCCCACAGTCTGGGTCCTCATTTCACCCACCTCGGAAGGATGGAAGGCTGAGTCAACCTTGAGCCGGTGAGATTAGAACCGCCGAACTGCAGATAGCAGTCAGCTGAAGTGGCCTGCAGTACTGCACCCTAACCACTGTGCCACCTTGTAGTGTCCTCACCACATCACAAATGGGACTGCATAATATAGCATGTAAGAATTGGAGATTCTGTTCATTGCGTATTCATTCCTATACATCTATTGGGAATAATTTACCATTTTTACCATTATAAGATATTTTAATATTTTTCTTTATTAAGCTCACACCACAACCCCAAACAGTGAGTGCTAATAATAGACCTCGTAAAGGTAAAGGTTCCCTTCGCACATATGTGCTAGTCATTCCTGACTCTAGGGGGCAGTGATCATCTCCGTTTCAAAGCCGAAGAGCTGTCCGAAGACGTCTCCGTGGTCATGTGGCCAGCATGTCTAAACACCAAAGGATCACAGAACTGTTACCTTCCCACCAAAGGTGGCTCCTATTTTTCTACTTCCATTTTTATATGCTTTTGAACTGCTAGGTTGGCAGAAGCTGGGACAAGTAACGGGAGCTCACTCCATTATGCGGCACTACAGGTTCAAACTGCCGACCTTTCTGATCGACAAGCTCAGTGTCTTAGCCACCGAGCCACCGCATCCCTAGACCACATAGACCACCACGTCCCTAGATCTCATAGAGGTTCCTATATGAATCCTGACTGAACTGGTGGCTTTGTGTACATATTATACTAAGCCATGTGATTTGTCCTGGGCTTACGCAATGTGTGAACTCACTACTATAGTTTTAATAGTATATTACAGACTAGGTCACTATGGCTCATTTAGAGAACCATGTAAAAAAAGTGGTTCTCCATTGTGCAATCCAAACACAAGTGAAACGAAACAGGTACTTCTTCAAATCTGAGGCAGCTATTGTAAAGACATATACCCAGAAGCAAATAAGATTGTACTCAAGGAGATTTCCGCAGTAGTCATCCTTACCTTTCACAGAGGCTCTGAGTTTTATAAATATGAGCATGATAGTGTAGAATAATCATATCCAAAGACCAGCGGTGGGTTTCAAAAAAGTTTGGAACCTCTTCTGTAGGTGTGGCCTGCTTTCCGGGTCCACTGGTGGAACCTCTTCTAACCGGTTCGGTAGATTTGACGAACCGGTTCTACCGAATAGGTGTGAACTGGTAGGAACTCACCTCTGGAAATGTTGTACTATCAGACTTGCAAAATTCTTTTAAAGTAACATTACAATAAAGTAGATTTAGCTCATCTAGTCATGTTTTTGTCTGGTTTACCTAGGAGGGCCGATATCAGTCTTGTTTATTACTCTCTTCCAAACAGAAGAATTTCAAGAATGGCCTCTGATCCCCAAGGAATCCTGTTAAGCACTGGGCATTTGGCAGCTGTGTTCTTACAATACCAAAAGCAACTACATGCCCAGTTGACAACTTACGGAATGCCGTAATACAACGAATGCAGCGACTGAGGCAAAACGTGTCTCAATCCACAGCAGTGCAACAGACAGCAGTTCAACCAATGCTTCGCTGTTTCCATGACAGCTTGCCAGAGGCATTTGGGCAGGGGGACCAGGATCAATTCCGGACATTCATCTCTCAGAATGAATTATTTATGGTTAGCAGACTGGATGGAGTGACTTTTGTGCTGAGCCTGCTGAAGGAAGCAATAGATAAGTGGGCAATAGTGTTCACTAAGGGGAATGATCTGATGATGGACAATTGAATGCTCAAAAGGATGTTCTGGAGATCCCATACAAAGAATCAGGGGTGGGTTTCAACCGGTTCGCAGCGGTCCCCATGAACCAGTTGGTCGGCGAACCCAGAAGTAAGTAACTTCTGGGAACGGCGAAGGGCCCACCCGCCTGCCTGCGCTCCTTACCGGTCTTTGAAGGCTTCTGCGCTTCCACGCAGGCGCATGGCACACACAGCGCCTGCGCGATTCTCCGCAAGCAGCTAGATGGCACATACAGCGCCTACGCGAGTCTCCGCGAGCAGCTGGAGCATCGCGCAGGCGCTAAGACGCATGCGTGAACTGCACGCGTGCACGAGGACGCCGCCGGCTCCATTCCAACCGAACCGGTTGGAACAGGATTAGCAACCCACCACTGCAAAGAATCATAGCTAATCAGTTTTTTGGAATCGTAGCTAGTCAAGGTTTTGGAAGCTCAAGAAAGGACAGAGGAGATTAAGGGAATATATTTCAGTAGGACAAAATAATTGCTCTAATTGACCAGTTCCTGGAAAGGCTAGTTGATGACCTAAGAGAGGAGCCAAATACCCTGGAAGTGCTCAATCAATGTAGTAGTAGGTGGCCCTTGACTTACAAATTGAGCCCCAAATTTGTGCTGCAAAGTTGTTAAGTGAATTTTGCCCCTTTCTCGCTACAGCTATTAAGTGAATCCACTGCAGTTGTCAAGTTAGTAACACAGTTGTAAGTGAACCTGGCTTCCCCATTGACTTTGCTTGTCAAGAGGTTTGCAAAAGTTGATCAATGATTCCGGGACACTGCAACTGTCATAAGTATGAGACGGTTGCCAAGCTTTTGATCCCATGGATATGGGAATGCTGCAACAGTTGTAAGTATGAAAAAAACAATCTTAAGTCAGTTTTCTCAGTGCTGCTATAACTTTGGACAGTCACTAAATAAATTGTTGTAAGTTCAGGACTACCTCAACTGAAGTTGAGGGAAGGGGGTAACAGGAAGAAGAAAAGAAGCTACATCCTGTCCACCCCTCCAAATGACCTCCTTGGAATCCAACAGAGGAGAAGCCATGCAAATTAGAGCCATGTGAAGATCCCTGACATTGAGAGAGAGGAGAAAGAAGAAGAGATCGATGACTGCTTTTACTGGATCCACAGCTAGATCATGCCTGGTAAAACCGTTACCAATGGAGCATGAAATCAGCAAATGCTCAGCTTGTTCCCAGATAGTGCCTCAGGGAAACTTTGTCACCTCTTCCCCAATTCCCCCAGCCCCAAGCTCCAAAGCAGACCCATCCATCATTTGAGGACATCTCAGGCAGTTGAGAATAGACAAGCATCTTTAATAGTTTGTTATTGTTACTTTTGATTTCCAGGCATAAGGTGGAGCTTTCTGCTCTCACAGATTCTGGGGTTAACTACGAATTTCAAAGATATAAGAGTACAGAGGAGTCGAACGGAAGTTCTCCAGCTGAACAGATGTGAGGGTGGGAGTGGGCTCTCATAAGCCTCACATGAACCCTATCTGACAAACCAATTCCGAGACCCTTTTTGGGTCAGAACCCCCCTGGAGGGGGGGCGAAGAAGGGGCAGCATCTCATCAGACCCATTGGGAGGCAACAGGTTCCCCGCAGGTTGGCGATTTGACCTCTGAATCAGAGTCAGGGCAGCAGCATGGCAACATGGCTGCGCAAGAAGCTCGCTTCCAGCCAAAGCAATTGAACAAGAGTGTGAGGACAAAATGAAAGACTGGTAAGAAAATTCATTTAATCCACAGTCATAGATCAAAACTTGGAAAAGGCAAAGAATCTTGAGAGCACAAACAATATAATAGACAGATCTGGATTTTGGCAAAAGGAAGGAAGGAAGGAAGGAAGGAAGGAAGGAAGGAAGGAAGGAAGGAACGAACGAACGAAGGAACGAACGAACGAAGGAACGAAGGAAAAATGAAGGGTTGAAACACTACACCCCCCCCAAAAAAAGGTATTTGTTTGAGAAAGGGAGAAAGCAGAGAAGTGAGAAACCACTCAAATATAAACTCTAAATTTGATTTTGGATTTGAAATAGAAACCAAACATTCTGAAGGATTTACTTCATCCAAATTTCTTCCAACTAATATATCTTAATCATCTTTAGTTAATGAGAGGTGGAATGCAAGAAGGAAAAAAGATCAAGAAAAAAAGCACTATTTTCTTACTGACAACTGATAACCTAATCTTGCCTGTGCAGGAAGTTTTAATTAACCAACTGCCATAAGTCAGAACTCGGAAAAGCAGGAGGGAAGGAAACATACCAGAGTTTGGCTGTATGCAAGTTTGTTCCAATTAATATATTTTGAGCAACTATAACCAACAAGAGGTGGAAAGTAGCAAGGGAAAAAATAATAACAAAATCAAGAACTGGGAAATACAAAGTTTTTCTTCTTCTTTTTTCTGCAAAAGATCAAGATGGCTCCAGCTTTTCTTCCATTTTTGCATTAGTTGAATTAGCTAAATTTAAGGACCAGAACTTCGAAATAAGATCTGTATAACTAACTGCAATTTTGGAACTAGACATTAAGGAAGAACAAAAAACCAAGATGGCTCCCATCACTCTTCTCCACAGCAGCTGAATTAGATAAATTTAAGGTGGATCAGAACTCTGAAATAAGAACTGTATAATTAACTGTAACTTGGAACTGGACATTATGGAAAGCTGGGAATTTGCATAAAATTAAAATCAAGCCTAAATAGAATTCTGAACTCAGAGAAGCAGGTATTTAAAGAAGAAAGGAAGGAAGAAGTGGGAGAGATAATGAAGGGATAGAAACGGTTGGAAATAAAAAGCAGACAAAAAACTCCATTGGGTTTGGGAAAATTGAAAAGGTGGGATGTATCCCAACAAAAGGAAACAAAAAGCAGACAAAAGAGGTTTCGGAGGTTGATAGTGGCATAAAGAAATTTGAAGGAGGTTATGCCCCTACAAAGGGAAATATAAAAGATTTTTTTGACGGTGGCTTGGGGAAAATTGAAAAGGGTGGTTGTGTCAAAACAAAGAAAAGGGAGAAGGCAGGAATAGAGAAGTGGGACAAAAGACTTACTAGGAAAAAAAATCAGACAAGAAATTGTTATATGGGAAAATATAAAGCTGAGATAAGGGGTTTACTCCTAAATATGACAATAAAAATGAGTTGCTAATTGATTGAATATGATAATGGAAAGATAATTAAATAAAGGTTAAAATATATGGAATATAGACAAATATGAAACTGATATGAGGAGATTGTAAAGCAGAGGTTTGTGATTCACTCTCATACATGATAATTAAACTGAGTTGCTAATTGATTGAATATGACAATAGAAGGACAATTAAGCATGGCTCAAAATATATGAAACATGGACATATATAGAACTTCTAAGATGATGAACAAAATGAGATGTGTACCGCTTGCTATTCTATATAGTAGATTGGCAGTTGGTCTTGCCTGAACTGCTATTTTAGGAGTTGGGACAGGTGGCTCCAGTAGAGGTACTAACACACCCGATTGGCCACGAGACTGGGATGAAGCTGAAGCCACGCCTCTGTGCTCCACCCTTGACTTCCAGTTTCATCGAAGTGAGCTCCCCCAAGACCTGAAAACAAGGCACAAGGGAGAACTAACCTAGGGCGGGAACTGGAGCCTCCTGTCCCAACTCCTAAAATAGCAGTTCAGGCAAGACCAACTGCCATTTTTTGGAGTGAGGGATAAGAGGCTCCAGTAGAGGGACCTACCAAAGCTAAGTCCCATGGGTGGGAAAACGACTGATCTGCAAGGACCCGCTGTAGCACCCTACACCCAAACGCCGTATCAGCTGATGCGACCGCATCCAACCTATAATGCCGATTAAACGACAATGGTGAGACCCACGTTGCCGCTCTGCAAATGTCATCTATCGGAGCCTGTGAGGCCCAAGCTGCCGAGGTGGCAGCGCTCCTCGACGAATGTGCCATAATACCGGCCGGCACAGGCAACTTCTGTGCCTCATATGCCAGGGCAATAGCTAAACGGATCCACCGACTAATGGTGGAAGACATAACCCTCTTACCCAGCGACAAAGGTTGGAAAGATAAAAATAGTGCCTCCAACCCCCGGAAGGAGGCCGTTCGCTCCAAATATATACCCAGGGCCCATCTGACATCCAACCGGTGCCACTGCTGTTCACATTCCCTAACCGGATCCGGACAGAAATCCAGAAGCACAACCTCCTGGGAACAATGGAAAACAGAATTTACCTTTGGCATAAAAACCAGATCTAACCTCAACACAACCCTGTTGCTGTTGAAAACGCACAAATCCTTCCTGGAGGAAAGCGCTTCCAACTCTGACACTCGTCTAGCTGACATGATAGCCACCAAAAACACCACTTTGAAAGTTAGGAGTTTCACCCTAACCGTCCTCAACGGCTCAAAGGGTTCAGCCATGAGGGCCCGCAACACAGTAGGGAGATTCCATATGGGAATGGACGTAAGTTGGAGACCCCCCGAAGGAACCTCTTAACAAGGGGTAACTGGGTGAGGGAAAAAGCCCTCACCTGGAAGCACTGTAGCAAGAGCGGCAAGCTGCCTATGCATGGTGCCCAGGGAAAGCCCCTTATCTAACCCATCCAGTCTAGAACCTGTGGAACGGAGGCCCTGGTGGGCACCACCTGGGCGGCCTGACACCATGCCATGAAGGAAGCCCAGGTGGAGACATAGATCCTCGTAGTGGATTGTCTGCGCGAGGCCTCTATGGTCTTAATCGCTCGTAGCGACAGGTGAGCCTCCCTCAAGCGCTCCCACTCAATCTCCACACAGCTAGTTGCAGTCAGTGTGGCTCCGGGTATACTAGCCCCCCCTGGTGCAATTCTATTTCCCCCTCCGGAATCCGCCATGGAGGCCGGACCAACAGAGTCATGAGATCCGCACACCAGGCCCTCCACGGCCAATGCGGTGCGACCAGGATCAGCTCTGCCTGTTCCCTGACTAGCTTCTGAACTACCCCAGGAATGAGGGGGAGGGGAGGAAAAGCATACAACAGCCCGTCTGGCCACCTTGTACGAAGAGTGTCGACCCCCTCCATTCCCCGAGTTGGGAACCAAGAAAAGAACCGGGGAAGCTGAGCGTTGGCCAGAGTGGCGAAGAGGTCCACCACCGGTCATCCAAACCTCTGACAGGAGCTCTGAAACAACTCCCAGGAAAGGCTCCATTGTCTACCCTCTCTCAACTCAACCAGTCGGCCTGATGGTTGTTGACCCCCATGATGTGCTCCGCCCAGATCGACCGCAGGTGCCTCTCTGCCCAGTTGCCCAGTGACATAGCCTCAGCCTGTGTGCCGCCTTGCTGATTGATGTGTGCCTTGGCTGTCACATTGTCGGTGAGAACCAGGATGTGATAACCCTCGACGGAGGCTCAAAAGTGTCGAAGAGCCCTGAGCTCCAACCAGTTGATGTTGTGTCAGAGCTCCTGCCAAGACCACCAACCCTGCGCCAACTGAGACTCCAGGGTCGCCCCCCAGCCGAACAGACTGGTGTCTGTGGTCAGTATGAGGCACTCCTGAACTTGCAGCCCTGAAGCAAGGCAAGGGACAGCCACGACTTGAGAGAGATCAGTACCCTGGCTGGCGAGCTGCTGGTGTTGGCTCTCTGGAACGGCAGGGGTCACCACTGCAAGGTCCTGGCATGCAGTCTCACCCATGGCACTACCTCAATGCAGGATATGAGTTTCCCCAACAAGCTGGAGAGAAGGGCTATGGGAACATAACAGTCCCTGCGGACCTGCTTAACCATTTTATCCAAACTGGACCTACGGTCCAGGGAGAAAAAAACCTTTACTGAACAGGAATCTATAACCTCCCCCAAATGGAGAATTGTAGTGGACAGGGAAAGAGAAATCTTTTCAAAGTTAACAGAAAAATGTAATCTTTGTAGTGTGTTTATAACTTGTAAAATGGCCGCCCTTGTCTGACCCGGGGAGGCCCCCAGGCAAGGATGTCATCCAGGTATCAATGTAACCTAATGGGAAACCCTCTCAGGGTTTCCGCCACTACCGCCAGCACCTTGGTGAAAGATCTGGGTGCAGACGACCACCCAAATGGCAGGGCCTTATATTGGTAACAGCGCCCCAGGAAGGAGAACCGAAGGAAGCCCCAGGAGTATGGGGATATGGAGATAAGCCTCCATATGATCTACAGAAATCATGTAATCCCCTTCCGAATACCTGCCAGAATGGACTTTAGGGAGGCCATCTTGAATTTGTGGTAAACCAAATACTGGTTCAACAGCTCTTGTTCCTCACTGGAAAATAAGGAAATTGTAATGACTATTGAACAGTAAGGATTGCCATTAAGAGACAATGAAGGGTAACCTAAACCAAGATATGGAAAAATGGAGAGGGAACATGACATATACTTACAATGGGAAACTACTGAGAGTTAAAGACAGAATCACGAAGTGGGGGCATGTAAGGGTGCATAATTATATAAATATAATGATGAGAATAGCTGGGAATTGTAGCCAGGTCGACATCTCGGCCAAAATTAGACTGGGGTGGTGGTGGTGGTGGTTAAAAGCACAATGACTCTATATGTATACATTTTTTCTCTCTCTTTTTTTTAAAAAAAGGAAGAGGAAGACATATGTTAAAATTAAATATGTATATTAAAAGACTATAAATACCATCAACATAAAATGGAGCTCGCTCAGATGCTGAGATACACCAAGTAAATCAAATGAAGAGTGTGAAGTAGAGGAGAGAGATAAGTGGAGAAGAGACGGATAAGAGAGAGGTTGGGGGGGGAAGAGGAGGAATGCATATCACTTTACATAACTCCCTCACAAGTACCCTATAATCTTGGGAATAGAATGAATTTAGCCGTAAGGCCCAGTTTTAAACTGGGAGCAAGGGACACTCTCATTTCCTGACTCAAGTACCAACAACGTTGTTTACTAGCGGTGAAAGTTGACCCTGCCCCTACACACAAGCACTTGCGGGACAAGGGCGGAAGTCAGTTCTGTCAGAAAAGTATGCAGACCACACAGGTGTGTTTGAGGAGAAAGCGGGCACTTTCTTACCTCATCCCCCTCCGCCCCATCCCCCGCAGGTGATTATACTATCAATTTAAAGCCTGGAATCGAAACCCCAGTGAAGAAACAGCACCCTGTATCTACTCCAGAGTTACACATCCTCAAGGAATATCTAGACGCTAATCTCAAAATGGGATTCAACCACACTTTACCAGCATCGCAGCTCACATTCTTTACATCCCTCCCTCCCAAAAAAACAAGAAGGAATCTTGTTTTGGGTTCTGAATCTAAAGGAGCCCAAAAAACAATCTGAATCAGCCAATCTGAAGGGAAAGGAGGGACTCCAAATGCATACAGTTCATGACTACCCTGCTTCCCTGAAAACAAGACCTCCCAGGATAATGAGCCCAATTGGGCTTTTGAGCGCATGCACTAAAATAAGCCCTCCCTGAAAATATTGCAACACAGCAGCAGCCATGAGGTGACCACGCTCGCCATTTCCGGTCAAGGCGGCCTCCCTCAGTAACCAAGAAAGAATCCACTCAACTCCATTTTGCAGAATTAAGAGTACTTTTACTGGTCAGGAGTAGATAGCAGCTAAGCAAAGCAAGATCTGAGGCAAAAGCACGCGTAATCATAGATATCAATATGTGACCCAACTCCCTCCCCTTGGTAACCCCATCCCATGGTCCAATCCGCACACCCCTCAGATGTCATGTGGGAGACATCTTCAAAAATCATCATCAGGTTGGTATGCCGGACAGTTGGCCTTGGCGGCAAATCCTCTCTCTGCAGCATGCGCAGTAGATGGTGAGAACAACTCCCTCTTTACAATCACTCCTGAACTGAATACTTCCCCACCCAAATACCATGCCCCACCTCCCCGTTTCAATGGCAGCCGAAAGCAAGCAGCAAAGCAGAGGCTGATACCTCCTGTACCTCAAAAATAATAAAACCTACCCGAAAATAAGGCCAAGTGCTCATTTCAGCGATCAAAAGAAAATAAGACTCGGGGAAATACGGTACAAAAAAACTGAAGAAAGTTAACAATTAGAAACTTTTACCGGTTCCTGCTTATCTCAGGCCTACTAGACCAATTACAACTTGGAGATGAGTGCAGTTCTATTCCAAGCAGAGAAGGAGGTAGCGGGGATTTATTTCTGTGTGTGTTTTACTTGAGAGCACTCAACCCAACAGAAAGGAATTATTACATTTTCAATAAAGCGATGCTGGCAATAAGATAAGTCCTTTTTAGCAATGGAGACACCTGCTGGGATAGAGCAGCCCACTTATCCATTTAGACCAGGGGTGTCAAACCGGGAGACCGCAGGCTGGATGCATCGCGCGCTGGCCCCGGGGAAGTCGCGATGAGCCATGTGACGACAACGTGACATCATGGGTCTGACACCCGTGATTTAGACCTACAAATGTAGAGGTAGCAATAGCAATAGCAGTTAGACTTATATACCGCTTCATAGGGCTTTCAGCCCTCTCTAAGCGGTTTACAGAATCAGCATATTGCCCCCAACAACAATCCGGGTCCTCATTTTACCCACCTCGGAAGGATGGAAGGCTGAGTCAACCCTGAGCCGGTGAGATTTGAACAGCCGAGCTGCAGAACTGCAGTCAGCTGAAGTAGCCTGCAGTGCTGCATTTAACCACTGCGCCACCTCGGCTCTGAAAATATTGCAACTTTGGTGCTACCAAGCACCAAAACTCTCATGATCCAACAGATCAGGTGAATGCATTTTTCTTTCGCTACACCTCCCACGTTCCAGGCTCTCAGAAGAACCTTCCAGACACCCTCACATACAAGCTGAAGTATCAGGTTCGTCAATCATCCCCAGTGCCAGCTGCAACCAATACATTTGAGTTCCACCACAAAGCAGTTCAACCCAAAAGGCTGGAAGAAAGCAGGTTGTTCCTCTCTGATTGGATTAAAAGCAAAGCAGCAGCAGGATTCACACCCCAGGGCCTGGATGGATGAACTCATGAAAGACCAACAAAATACTGTTGTGCCTTTTACAATGGCGGGAGGGCAGTGATTGCACAATGGATGCCATAGCAATAGCAGTAGACTTATATACCGCTTCATAGGCCTTTCAGGCCTCTCTAAGCGGTTTACAGAGAGTCAGCATATTGCCCCCAACAATCTGGGTCCTCATTTTACCCACCTCGGAAGGATGGAAGGCTGAGTCAACCCTGAGCCGGTGAGATTTGAACCGCTGACCTGCTGATCTAGCAGTAGCCTGCAGTGCTGCATTTAAAGAATCAGCCATGATCTTAGTTTTCCTAATGTTGAGTTTCAAGCCAACTTTTACACTCTCCTCCACCCGCATCAAGAGGCTCTTTAGTTCCTCTTCACTGTCTGTCATTAGAATGGTATCTTCTGCATATCTGAGGTTGTTGATCGTTCTCCCGTTAAATAGGTAGGGCGACATACAGTGTATACAGCCTTGCCGAACTCCTTTCTCAATTTTGAAATAACTTTAATATTTTTTTCCTTTTATATGGGTTCTTTTCTGCACCTACTTTTATTTATTTCTTTGTTTTTTGTAGTTTGCACTAGTTTTTATTGAATAGAATAGAATTTTATTATTTGTATGCCGCCCTTCTCCGGGAGGACTCAGGGAGGCGAAAAATTCAAGGGGGAAAAAGGGGAACATAAAAAACAAAATACAAATAATAAAAGTAAACAACAGTCGCACAACCATACATGTCGAGAGGGGAGGGAACTCATCACCCCCAGGCCTGCCGGCAAAGCCAGGTTTTCACGGCTTTTCGGAAGGCCTGGAGAGAGGTGAGGGTCCGAATCCCTGCGGGGAGTTCATTCCAGAGTTCATTGACTCCAACAGCATTTCATATGTTTCAAACACCTGAGAAAAATCCAAAGAAACGCTTTTAGTTAAATATTCCAGTCAAAATATTTAATTGCTCATAACAATCTAAGTCTCTAAGATTTGAAAATCAGAACTGCAATAAAGAACGAGTTCAAATATACTGATTTACCACCATTTTAACATGTGCCATCATTTTTAGCTCCTAGAGACCACATAGATTTTTTCCCATGAATTTGAAATTGAGGTATTGCATTATTTAATAGTTTGAATAATATAATATCATTTACTAGAGGGTAGAAAATGCACGGATGCTATTGGGTCAAATTAAAAGAAACCACCCTTTTTAAACTGGGTCAACAGGAAGTTAAGTGTCTGGAAAACAGAAACCAAAGTAATATGAAAAACACTGAAATAGAAAAATATAACCGCAAACATATAACCAAAATGCTGTGTTACTTTCTCTATAACAAACCAAAATTTCCTGTGTATAATACAGCAATTCTGGTAATTGAATATTTTGCAATGAAAATGATAGCATCACTATTTTTAAGGTTATCTCATTCATATTAAAAGGCATTAGTGAAGTCACTTGATATGTTTTCTAACAATCTTTGGCTAATAAAATTATGATTCTGGAAGCATGCCTATTTGCAAAGAATTTATTCTCTACATTTGGGAGTAAATGTATGTATGTATGTATGTATGTATGTATGTATGTATGTATGTATGTATGTAAGTAAATATATATTATTTATCAGCACAAATACAACACAAAATGTAAGAAAGGCAACAGTAAAAATATTGGGTTTCTGTCTGGATGGTCTCTTGTGACGAGCCGATGGACAGAGAATGGAAGTAGTGATCTTCCTCCCATATTTGGGCATACCGGGGTTGTAACTCTAAATAGATACCTATCACCCTGGCTTAGCTGATAAGGAGTCGAACTCTGTGGCTTAATGGTTAACACATCTGCCTAAGATACAATACAGCACAGGTTCGAATCCCAGTAAGGGTATGGCTAGCTGTTGATAGCAATAGCAATAGCAGTAGACTTATATACCGCTTCATAGGCCTTTCAGGCCTCTCTAAGCGGTTTACAGAGAGTCAGCATATTGCCCCCAACAATCTGGGTCCTCATTTTACCCACCTCGGAAGGATGGAAGGCTGAGTCAACCCTGAGCCGGTGAGATTTGAACCGCTGACCTGCTGATCTAGCAGTAGCCTGCAGTGCTGCATTTAACCACTGCGCCACCTTGTTGAGAGCTAAATAGCTTGAAATAGATCTATACTATTTATTTATCAGCACAAATACAACTATATATATATATATATATATATATATATATATATATATATATATATATATATATATATATATATATATATATATATATATATATATATATATATATATTGCCATTGGCACTAGTCCAACTACTCAATGATTAAAGATATTAGATATTTCAGTCTGATAATATCTGGAGGCCTCAAATTTGTTCAACTGCCTATGGCAAACCAACAAACTTCTAATTTTAATTATAGCATATTCCAAAAGTTAACTAATGTGAGACACCTGTGGAGAATTGAATTTTATAAAGCCAGAAGAAAAGATAACAGTTAAATAAACTGGTTACAAGCAATTCTAAAATTATATCTAAGTAATAAAAGTACACTGTATGTAGTAGAGTTTATAATAGAATATCTCTGAATTAAAAATAATAAATAGGATAATTTCTGTGTTTTGTCACATTGGTACAGTCAGCATCTGGAGCAGTACTATAGGAAATGAAACAATATAATCCTGAGATTTATCAATAAAGCAATGAAGTCAGGAAATTCATCAATGCTGCAATTCACCTTTGAAATATACAACTATAACAAATCAAAACATCAATCATATTGGAACTATTTTCTCATTCCATCACTTGACACCACGTATCCTTGGAAACAATAACTAATATTCCTTCTTCAAGTTTATTCAATGAAGATGTCCATTCATTGAGATGCCCGTTCATTAAGATGTGACTCCAAGACAGCGACATCTTAAATCACACAAAGCTTTAAGCACCGTGAATTGCACCCATAAGCCTATCGGTAACCAGCCCAGCACAGTAGAGATACAGTAGTCCTCCACTCATGACAGCTGAGCCCAAATGTTGCTAAGTGAGACATCTGTTAACTGAGTTTTGCTCCATTTTACAACCTTTCTTTCGTGTCACAGTTGTTAAGTGAATCACTGAACTTAGTAAGTGATTAAATCTGTCTTCCCCGTTGACTTTGCTTGCCAGAATGTTGCAAAAGGGGACCCCGGGACACTGCAACTGTCATAAATATGAGTCAGTTGCCAATCATTTGAATTTTGATCCCATAATCATGGGGGTGCTGTAACGGTTGTAAGTGTGGGAAACAGTCATAAGTGAGGCTGTAACTTTGAACGGTCTCTAAACAAACTGTTGTATGTTGAGGACTGCTTGTATTACATGGGCAAAACTAGCTGAACCTGTTACAATCCAGGCTGCTACTTTCTATATCAGTTTTCAAGTGATCTTCAAGGATATAAACAACTACAGGGAGATGCAATAATGTTGGCGTGAGTCAGGAACATGAGTGAAGGTCCTTATAACTCCCCATTTCAGAAACAGCCACAACTGAATTGTACAAAGCCCCTTCTGACTACCTACGTGCTTTACCTTAATTAATTTGATTTTTTTAAAAAAACAAATGTCATTGTCAATTTAAAATTGGGTTTGGGATATTCTATTTAATTTTTTTTAAACTTTTATATTATGTGTTTCTTTTAATGTTGTACACCGCCCTGAGTCCTTGGGAGAAGGGCGGCATATAAATCTATTAAACCTAAACCTTACCTATTTTTGGGCACGAGCTGAAAATCCAAGAGGAGCTTCATTCTGAGGACCTACCCATTTAGGGCAGCGTAACTCCATGCAGAGTCTTATTCTGAATGCCAAATATTTGGTTTAATTCCAAGCAACTTGTAATACAGACTATACCAGTGATGGCTAATCTTTTTCATCATCACCTGCCAACCTGCTTGCTGGAAATGACACACAAAACCATCCCACGAGGAATGTGCGGCATAGCTAGCCTTTGCGCATGTGGGAGCATCGAAACCTGTTTAAGAGCAGCGTTCCATCACACATGCGTGCACCAACACTGAAATGTCCGGTTTCTGGCATTGGTGCGCCCCCACCCCCCCAAAAAAATAGCTGGCTGTCACGCATGCATGCAACAAACCCAAATGTTTGGATGCCAGCGTGCACATATACGCCGGAACGCTCCTTTTCTGAATTTCGGCGCTCCCGCACACGTGAAGGCCAGCTGGCCAGCGCATGTGTGTGCACAGGAACGCAGAAGAGGAGCCAGCGAGGCTGCACGTCCCACATGGGATGGGTCTGTGTACCATTTCCAGCATGCATGCCATAGGTTCGCTACCACGGGACTATAGCCTCAATACAGATACTGAATATTCATTCATTCATTCAACATTCCGCTTTACTGTTTTTATACATAATTCAAGGCAGCGAACATACTTAATATTCAGTTCTCCTCCTATTTAGATCATGATCATAATTTAAAATTGCCTAAATGCAAAAAAGTACCAAACTACAGAATAGTAATATTCTGCTTCATAGTGCTTTACAGCCCTCTCTAAGTGGTTTACAGTCAGCATATTGCCCTCAACAATCTGGCTCCTCATTTTACTGAACTTGGACGGATGGAAGGCTGAGTCAACCTTGAGCTGGTCAGGATCGAACTCCTGGCAATGAAAGGCAGAGTCAGCCTACATTACTGCATTCTAACCACGGTGCTACCACGCATTACAATATATCCTCATGAATAAGCCAAGGATTTTAACTTTCAAATTACACCCCCAAAACTGGGTTCAGCTTGTCCACAGAGGGGCTTCTCTGTGAGTATATACAATAGTTTTAAAATACCCATATATAATTGTGTTAAAATACATACATACATACATACACACACACACACACACACACACACACACATAATATAATTGTGTTAAAATATCCATATATAATTGTGTATAAGCTGACCCTCCCATTTTTAACAAAAACAGCATGAAAAATGTGTCACCTGTGGATAAACTGAAAAATAAAGCATGCAAAAATTTTGAGGGATCAAGTTATTCACAGATTGTACATTTTCCATGGTATTTTGGTTAAACATTTGAGGATTGGCTTAACTGCAGATGGGCTTAAATAGTTACAGATTTTATTATTTTTACTTTCTTGCCATCCGCAAAGCAGGCATGAACCAAATTTATGTACTAATACAGAAAACTGAATCATACCACTTAAAGATATGATGCACTGACACAACAGAGGAGAAAAATAAGCTTGTCCTTGTGTGGGTAAAGATGTTGCTTGCTTCAAGATATAATGGCACTCTCTCTGTTGTCTGTCTCTCTCTCTTATATTTTCTCACCATCACCATCATTTATTTCTTTACAAAGATAGGAGAATGAGAATTGCTGGGTGGAGAAGGGGGATGTGAAGTGGAGATAAAATATTAAGAGAACATGAAATAGAAAGCGCTTTTTAAAAAGTTCTCCATGCCGCTACATACATAAGTAGTATTCCTAAGTATTATACTATAAAGCAATATCCTAAACACACAGAAATCTGTAAAATTTGCAAAGAGAAAAAAATAAAAGCAAGGCCAAAGACAATTCCCAAGAAATTCCCAAGAAACAGAAAAAGGGGGATTTCACTCAGAAACATCGCTGCTATTACAAAGAAGCTTTTCTGATCTATATTTCCCTCCCGTGTATAAGATTCAAAATTGCATTATTTTAGACAAGGAGAAAAATCTAGTTATGCCACAACCACTTTTAATAACAAGGGTAAATTGGCTGAACAAATTGATCAAGATATGGCTCATTTTAGGAACAAGATCAATCAATTAAAAAAAAAAACAGTGGCAGATTTTGCATTTCCAGATGGAAAATTAATGTATTTGACCTATTGTTTTTTATTATTACAGTTATTTTTATATAAAGGTGAAGTAAACATCTAATAAACACATGAAATGGTAAAATTATTTCATTATGAAATAATAAAAGAGAAACATCAATACTACATTCACTCAGAATTGGGTTCCCTTTGCTCATTGCAGATATAGAAAAGAGAGAATCCAAACGCTAAAGCATAAAACATAATACTAATTGAACAGCATTTGCTTGCTTTCCTCATCAATTATCTTCCCTGTACCATTTTCTGTTGGCCTTGTCCCTCCAGAATGGCCTGGCACAAGATAGCAAACTGTCTGGAAAAATGGATTTTTTCCATCTCTTGGCTAATGTATTAATGACAAAGTGAGAACACAGAGACCCTTGTTACCACTATGAGGCATATTACTATGACCCAAATAAGCCATAACCACTAGAAAGAATCTCAGCAACATTATCAACTCACGATGTCTCCCAAAAGAAAACTTTTATTGTGTTTGTAAGTATCTTAAAAGTCTTAACTCCTGTATCCAAACTTTAGTTTTAAGACCTAAGGAGATTTTAACATTCATGACTGTGCGGGTGGAATGCGAGTTATATGGAGACAGAACGAACTGTGCCAACTCCTGCTTTGTCAAAAACATTGTAGATCAAAGGAGCCGAAATAGAACAATAACCTAAAATATATCTTAATTAATAGCTATTTGCTTCATGCAAAGAGCAAAGGGAGTAATGAATTTGGCATTCGTGTAATTATTGAGATGCTACAACAATGGTTTTAATTCCATTAGATCAGTGTTTCTCAACCTTGGAGACTGGAAGTCCTGTGGACTTCAACTCCCAGAATCCCCCAGCCAGCACAACTGTGCTGGCTGGGGGATTCTGGGAGTTGAAGTCCACAGGACTTCAAGTCTCCCAAGGTTGAGAAACACTGCATTAGATGAAAGAAGGGTACTAGGTAGTCTGCTCACACAAACATTAACTTGTGTGAAAACTGCACAACACGTAATCCTCAACTTATAACCACAACTGAACCCAATATTTCCTTTACTAAGCAAGACACTTAATTTTGCACCATTTTACAACACTTCTCGCCACAGTTGTTCAGTGAATCACTGCAGTTGTTAAAGTTACTAGCATGGTTGTAATGTATGAACCTGGCTTCCCCATTGAGTTTGCATGTCAGAAAGTTGTAAAAAGTTATCACTTGACCATGGGGATGCTGCAATGGACGTAAGTGTGAAAAATAGTCATCGGTCACTTTTTTCAGCGCTGTTGTAATTTCAAACCGTCACTAAACAAATGATTTAAGTCAAGAAGTACCTGAATTGAAATGTAAGGTCCAAAACAATCCTAATTAGCAAGACCACTTAAGATACAATGGAGGAATAAATTGTACAGCAATGATCATCTAGTGCTCAATACACATGAGAAAATATACATGGTGTAAACAACATCAGCCAAGCAACAGAATCAGTCTAAATTATAAATAACTAACTAGTAACTTGACATTTTTGCCATTAAAAATATATGGAATTTAACTGAGGCTGGTGAAACAATATTTAAGAGTTACTTTCCTTGATTAAAATCTCAGCTCCACCAAAGGCTTTCTGTGTGGAAGAGAAGGAGGTAGCAAACATCAGCTCATCTGGACTCAGGAAATTGAATAAAACATCAGCACTGATGTTGTCTTTCTTACACTACTACTTCAATCAAATTTGAAGTCTGCAGTAAAAGCAGGAAGATCAGGAAACCCAACCATAAAACTATTTATTAAAAAAGAAGGAACCATAATTTCGTGCAACTGATTTACAGGGCATGCTAACAAAGAGATGTATGTCAGCTTAATCCTTAATACATTTAAAATATACTTCTTTGGGGGGTCAAAGAACCCGGCTGCAGACATGTACACAAAAAAAAATCAAAATCCATATGGGATACTTTTGGGGGCGGGGGGTGGATTGCATTCTGAATCTCTTCTGGACATCTGAAACGACTCTTTGCTAACTCAAACCATCTGCAAGCCCCATGAATTTTGCCATAACACACAAAAATCTATTTTCCATGATGGGCCGCCTTCCCCCCCCCCCCCAAAAGCATCAATAGCCTCATTATAGTTGGGCATTCAAAACAAAGTCCATCCAGCTGCCACATCCAAATGTTAAAAATGTGGCGAGGAGCACTTTTTAAAAAAAAATCGCACAGCAACAAGAGCTTTTGACAGCCGCAGTCCTCCCTTCCAATCATCACAAGTCAGTTCTACCTATAGCATGGAGACATACTGTATGAATCTCATACAATCTCTCTCTCTCTCTCTCTCTCTCTCTCTCTCTCTCTCTCCCTCTCTCTCTCCCCCCCTCTCTCTCCCTCTCTCCCTCTCTCTCTCTCCCTCTCCCTCCCTCTCTCGCTCCCTCTCTCCCTCCCTCCCTCTCTCCCCCTTTCCCCCCCTCTCTCTCCCCCTCCCCCCCTCTCTCTCCCCCTCTCCCTCCCTCTCTCGCTCCCTCTCTCCCTCCCTCTCTCCCCCCCTCTCTCTCCCCCTCTCCCCCTCTCTCTCTCCCTCTCTCCCCCTCTCTCTCTCCCTCTCCCTCTCTCTCTCTCTCTCTCTCTCTCTCTCTCTCTCTCTCTCAAGCTTGATGCAGTCCATTTAACCCACACTGCCTATTCCCTATACACAACCTTATATCTACCTGACTTCATCAGAAAGAACGAGAAAGGGGGGGGGGGAAGGCTCACAAACACCAACAATTAATGCCGCTTGCCATTAAGAGGTTTCCGGTGCTGCATATGACAGGAGGAAGAAGCAGGATCCAACCCAAAAACGGATTTTAAACGCCAACGACGACACTCACGCCACCTGCAACAGGGTGGATGGAGAGAACAGAGAAGGCAGCCCAGCACTTCCTCCCAGGCCTATAACTAAAGCAAGCGAAGAGCAACACACACACACAAACACTCTCTCTCTCTCTCTCACACACACACACAACTTCGTTGCGAATGGGGCGGACGGGAGCACAAAAGCAACCGCAAACCTCTTCTAATCCTTTTTCCCTCCACATCGCAGTTGAAGCAAAGGTCAGAGCAGGGGAGGAAGGAAAGGCAGGCAAATCAGCAACAGGTGTCCTTTACACACACACACACACACACAGACACACAAAAACACCGTTCCCCTTTATTTGGAAATAGGTTTCGGAGGGAGGAGGAAGAGGAGAGGTTACATTCCACCCAGCCCACCCGAGTAACTGGACGGGACGGCCGAGAGAGGATGGCCAAACTGCATCCAAAGCTGCCTGGGGAAGGTGGGGTCTCATCAAAGATGGTGATCCGGAGGGCAATCCGCAACTCCCCCCCCCCCCCAGTCCTTCCCGCCCCGGCCCCACCACAAAGCCACCCTGGATTAAATAGGAAGCGGTGCGGTATTTACAAGCCGCCAGATCTCGAAAGCGTCCCCGCCAGATCTCGAAGCGTCCCCTTGCCAGGCGCCCCGGGACGCGCGCTCTTCTCTGGCGGCCAGCTTGCAGCGAGGTCTTCCGATCAAGGCTGCGCATCGGAGGGCCGGGCCCCTTCCTCGCTTCCTTCCTTCTTTCCTTCCCTCCCTTCCTTCCCACTGCCCCCCCTCCTCATCCCGGCAAAGAGCCGCGTCTGCCTCCTTGCTCGCCCACTCCCCCCCTCCCGGCTTGGCTCCGGCGCCTTACCTGCTCGCCTTGCCTCGGCCCCGCAGCAGACCAGCAGGCAACGCTGAGCCATGCCCAGGCGGCGCTTGCCAGAGTGACCCGACTTAGCTCAGCAAGCGCGGGCGGAGTAGGGGGGGAAGGGGGAAGGGAGGTGATGAGGAGGGAGGCGGCGCAGGCGGTCGCGGGAGACACTCCCCGGGAGCAGCTTCTTCTTTTCCTTCTCTCGGTGTTGGGCGTCGGGGGTGGGAAGGAGGCGCTCAGTGCGGCTGTCAGTCAGGGCGCGCTCGGCCCTCTTTCCTCCCTCGGCGGCCACCGCCACAG
This sequence comes from Thamnophis sirtalis, assembly GCF_051295495.1. NCBI lineage: Eukaryota > Metazoa > Chordata > Lepidosauria > Squamata > Natricidae > Thamnophis > Thamnophis sirtalis. Next base: position 138,927,462 of record NW_028261385.1, on the reverse strand, counting down.
ACAGACGCCGCCCCCCTCGCTTGCCAAAAGGGGGGGGGGCACCGAGGCAGTCACCCACCCAGCCACCCACCCAGCCACCCTGCTCGCGGGCTGGTCCTCGCGGCTCGGCCCCCGGCTGCCACGTGAAACGTGTCACGCCAGAAAGCGAAACGGATCCTGTGCCACCCCGCTCCCAGAGAAGTTGTGCGAAGGCTCGCTCGTAACGTGGAAAAAGTCATGGGTTTTGAAAAAAAAGCACACCCACCCACACAAACGCTGCCAGCTGGTGCCAAGCTAGCTAAGACGGGATGTTGGTGTAACAGGTTCCCTGCCAGCCTGTGGGTGTGTGTGCAAGAGAGGGAGAGAGAGAGAGAGAGGCATATCGGTGTTCAATGCATAAGTACTTAATGCATTCATGGTGGAATAGCATGGGGGATGTGAAACCTTCCCACAGTTCAAATCTTTTGGTTCCTCCTTCTCTTGATAGGCATTGCTACCAACGTGGTATCTCTCCTGTGTCACTTCTAGATAAACGACCAGGAGACATTTAAGGCCGTTTCTCTAAAATATCTTTCAGCTTTTCAGAGGATATTCTAAATCGATTTTTTAAAAAGTATGATCTTTTAATACCATGGGTTCCCATTAAATGTAAACTTAAATATAACATACATGGGCCAGGTAATCCTAAAAACAGGTGAAGTGTATTACAGAGGGTTCCACCACAAATGTGCGTACAACAAAAGCGCGTGTGACTAAAGCGTGGTGACAAAACCACACCGTCAAAACCGCGCGACAACAGCGCGCCGACAACAGCGCGCCGACAGAAGCGCGCTGTAACATAACCCTAAAAATAACCCTAAACTTAACCCTAAACCTAACCCTAAACCTACCCTAAACCTAACCCTAAACCTAACCCTAAACCTAACCCTAATCCTACCCTAAACCTAACCCTAAACCTAACCCTAAACCTAACCCTAAACCTTACCTTAAGTTAAATCGCGCTTCTGTCGGCGCGCTGTTGTCGGCGCGCTTTTGACATCGCGGTTTTAGCGCCGCGGTGTTGTCGGCGCGCTTTTGACGTTCGCGGTTATGTCGTGCCACGATTACAGAGAGGGTTTTTGAGGTCTGGGAATCTTGACTTTGGAGAGGAAAAGTGGAGACAAAGATTAGAAGCCTCGAAGGGTTGAGAATGCATTGAAGGTAGTCCCATGGAGTTTCATCTCTACTAAACACCTGCCATGGAAGCTGTGGAGGATTACAAAATACCCATTTGTCTAAGTAAAGTGATGAGATTGCTTCTTGCTACCTTTTTAGCATCTTTGGATGCTTCATGGAGGCAACCAGGGAGGAGAAAGCAATGTCTCCCCCATCCATGCTTCAAATTGCTCCCTGTTGTGACTATGCAAGGAGGCAACCAGGGGAGGAGAAAGAGATGCCTCCCCCACCCATGCCTCAAATTGCTCCCTGTTGTGGCTATGCAAAGTATTCAAAGCAAGGCTCTATAAAATGCCCTTCCTCAAAGGGTTGAGGCAGCCATTTCCTCTGGCAGATTCAGCATAGCTGCTTCAATGGTCTTTTCCTAGGTTCTCTGCACATCTGATGCACAGACAGCATTTTTCCCTCTGACTGCCAGCAAAACAAAGCAGCTGTTCATTCCCCCACAGCGGCAACAACCTCGAAAATCCTCAAAGCAGCATCACAGTGATTGCCTCAACAGATCGAGGAGGGTTTTCATTGCAACAACAACAAGCATTGTGAATGCTTTGCATAGCGCTACTTCCTACCACAAGCTCTTCGTCATGTTTGAAACACACTGACATAGCGGCCACCCTCTTCTTCTTCTTCTTCTACTACTTTTTAATTAAGGTTTCTATGTGTGGTTTCTAAGAGGAACTATCACCATAATGTCACACAAAGATCTGGTAGGTGTTACTTTCCCATGTTGTATATTATTCTTTCCCTGACACGCCAAACAGCCCAAGCTTTCTGTGAGTGTTCATTTGTGGTCTCCATTCCTATTTAAGAAGAGGTGTATTTCTTCCCCACACTAACTTTCTTTGAGGCCACTGAATACCCTCAACTATCTGTCTTACGCCTTCAGAAACAGTTATAGACAATCCTGACTAAGATGTGTGAGAAACTTTCTCTGGGTATCTTTACCCCAGTGGTGGGTTTCAAAAATTGTTCGAATCTACTCTGTGGGTGTGGCCTCCTTTGTGGGAGTGGCTTGCCACCCATGTGACTGGGTGGGAGTGGCTTGCCGCCCATGTGACTGGATATGAAGATGCCGGCGACACTTGTCAGAACCACCTTACGTTACCTCACACACAGCACTGGCATGCATAAGAATAGGATGTAAAGTTGTTTTTTAAAAGGCATCTTTGGTTTGCGTTAAAACAACTTCAACACACGCATTGTTCTGATTGCACCACAAACGCAGTAGTCATCCTTATCTTTCACAGAGGCACTGAGTTTTATAAATATGAGCATGATAGTGTAGAATAATCATATCCAAGGACCAGTGATGGGTTTCAAACAATTTTGGAACCTCTTCTGTAGGTGTGGCCTGCTTTCCAGGTCCACTGGTGGAACCTCTTCTAACCGGTTGGGTAGATTTGATGAACTGGTTCTACCGAATAGGTGCGAACTGGTAGGAACCCACCTCTGCTTTACCCCCACGTACATAATCTTTTTAAGGGGATTTTCTTTTTGCCTTCCTGCCTTTATCCCACCAGTCCATATATTCCAAAACCTCATTCCTTGTTGATTGGATTTCCCCCCAGAACTGTTGCTCACTTTTTCTCCAGCTTCCCTGAATAACAATCCTTGCTTAGTTAATTACTTGCCCCCTCCCCACAAATCAAAGTTATAGTGTTAAATCCCATTCCTGGGTCTCTCCTGGCCTACAAAAGAGCAAAGTGGAGATGCTGTGGTTATCCAATTATATATAGAGAGCAATTTAGAAATGCATACATGTTGGAGACTGGTGATTTCCTTTCCAAGATGTGAGCTTAATCATTTTTTTAAGAAAGTTTTTTTAAAAATAAAAATAAAGGTGAGACATGAATTATCACAGACACAGACACTACAAAATACTTTTTAGAGATAAGATTTGCTTATCTCCAAAAAAAAAATGAAAAAGAACAACCACACCATGTGAGAGAATATATTTCCTTTGCAATGAAGACACATAATTTGTTTTCTGCGTTTTGAAAACATAAGCAAAGATTATACAACTAATTTCATTGTATTTAAGAACAATGACAGTAAAGATTATACTTATATACTGTAGACATATAATTGACCATTACAGGGGTGGGTTTCAGGCGGTTCGCGAACCGGTTGGTTGGCGAACCCGGAAGTAAGTAACTTCCGGGAACGCCGAAGGATCCACCCACCCGCCCGCGTTTCTTACCCGGTTTTGACGAGTTCTGCGCTTCCACGCATGCGCAGAACGCATACAGCGCCCGCATGATCCTCCAGGAGCAGCTGGAGCATTGCACAGGCGCTAGTACGCATGCGTGCACTGCGCACGTGCACGAGGACGCCGCCGGCCCCGTTCCAACCGAACCGGTTGGAACGGGGCGAGAAACCCACTAAGAAGAGAAACTAAGAATCTGTCTTTTTTCAGAAATGGGTCCAACTGAATTCAGTAATTCTTTCTTCCAACTAAGCATGTATCATGCAAAGCAACTCAACATAGGCATAAGATATATCCTTTCAATAATCACATTAACTTAATGGGAAGATGGGATTTAAAAGGCCTACAATGAACAAAAGAAACAAGAGTGCGCTAAAATGGTTGAAAACAGTTTGCTGAACTCCAGTTCTAGTGTTATCCAGAGCTGATATATGGTTCACATTAAATTTTCTCAGATGAACGCAGCCATGACATAGTTATTTTAAATCACTGCAGCCTAAAGGGAACCTTGGTAATAAGTTCTATAACATTATTATATAGGAGGGGGGAAAAAGAGTTGGGTTTCCAATCCTGTATTTTATTATTGCATTTTTCACCTATGACAATAGTATGCACACAAGCGCACACACCTAATTGAAACCCCTATAGAGGAAATACTGGAATTTCATACTTACATGTTTATAAAATTAACATACTTTGCCAATGTAATTCAGACAAATGACATTTAATCAAAAACTGTCATCATAAACTTTCAGAATGTTCAATTTTCAGCTTAACTTCTGTTTCTTTTCTCTAGGTTAAAGATTTTGATTTTGACTTGTTATTCAAATTGTTTAAATATTATTCCTGTATTCACAGATAGTTTATATATTGCATACAAAAATACTAGTGAAGGAAAAATGCACTTCTTTATCAGGAATTAAGTCTCTGGTTCTAGCATAAAGAATGACTCTTCCATGTTCCTCATTGTCACCATATAGTGTGGCTAAACCAGTGGTGGGTTTCAAAAATTGTTGGAACCTACTCTGTGGGTGTGGCCTCCTTTGTGGGAGTGGCTTGCTGCCCATGTGACTGGATGGGAGTGGCTTGCCGCCCATGTGACCGGATATGAAGATGCCGACGACACTTGTCAGAACCACCTTAAACTACCTCACACACAGCACTGGCATGCATAAGAATAGGATGTAAACTTGTTTTTTAAAAGGCATCTTTGGTTTGCGTTAAAACAACTTCAACACACGCAATGTTCTGATGGCACCACAAACGCAGTAGTCATCCTTATCTTTCACAGAGGCACTGAGTTTTATAAATATGAGCATGATAGTGTAGAATAATCATATCCAAGGACCAGTGGTGGGTTTCAAAAAATTTTGGAACCTCTTCTGTAGGTGTGGCCTGCTTTCCGGGTCCACTGGTGGAACCTCTTCTAACCGGTTCTACCGAATAGGTGAGAACTGGTAGGAACACACCTCTGGGCTAAACACTGTAGGCCTCCTGTTCTTATAAAGCTAAGGGAAAGAAAGCTATGTTTTTACCATTTCTCCAGAAACACATCCCACCCCAATAATAAGGCGAACCCTAATTTTTTTTTGGGGGGGTGAACGTAATATTACCCTTACCCCGAAAATAAGCCTTGGGAGATGGGTGTGGCCAGCATGAGTGGTGGCACAGGCGGGAGGATGGGCAATTGTCTGGCTGCAGTGGCACCTTCTGTCCCCTTGAGGCAGCACAAATACCACTTTTGCCCTTCTCTTTCTCTTTCACAATGCTTCTGCTTGTTGGGCCGCTTTCCCAAAGCTGACAACTCCAAGGCCAGCTGGTTTGCTTTTTCCCTCTTTCTGGAAGGCGTGTAGGTGTCAGCTTTCCAAATATCATGCAGAATTAAATCAGAGACCAAAGCAAAACTATCCTTAAAGTTCCAATTTAATAAGACAGACATGTTGGCATCATGCTATGGATCCCAATACTGGAAATGACATCAGAATTCCACCCAGTTAAAAGTTCATGATCTTGTCCCCACACCCACAATCCATCACATGGTCAAATCTTCTTCTTCCACGCTGGCATCCACACCCAGCTTCTTCCGGTCAGGTGCACTGGTGCGGAGACAAAGGATGACCTTGGCTTCTAGTAAAGAATGAAAACAATACATTCCACAATCTCACTCCTGTCTATTCCCCCCTCCCGTCAACTATACTAAATAAACAGCATAATGAAATCAGAGAAAGTGTGGTAGGTCAAAATTCTATAGGGAATATAATTGCAGGCTTGACAGCAGGAGGAAAATGAGGAGGGGGATTTTCCTGCCTATCATCCATTCCTCAAGCTCAGCACAGACTCCCCCTCCCCTTTTTTCTCCCGTTCACCCAAAAGCCTCTATTCCGAATGCTGACGGTGCATCCAGCTCATTGAATCTCGCCTGCTGCACCTCAAAAAGAATAAGACCTCCTCGAAAATAAGCCCAAGTTCTCATTTTCAAGTCTAAAAGAAAATAAGACTCGGTCTTATTTTCTGAGAAACACGGTATATATTTCTAATCTATCTTGCCACATATGTTCTAGGCCATCTTCTAATCTGAACATTTAAAAATAGATCATTACGGTAATAAATTAATAGGCAAAAAAATTGAAAGTAGTTTTTTTTTCCAAACAAGAACTTCATATACTAAATTCCTGCTGCCTGAGCTATTATTAAACGCTGTCACAAAAATAGAAATCCTACTAAGTTGTTGGAATATCAAATTAATATCGCTAAATATCTGTGCTCGTTCAAATCACAATTCACAATTCACTATATCAAGCATCTAGATAATAGTGGTTGGTTTGTTAATTACAAGATTTCTCAGAATCACAGGCCTGTTGTAGACTTTTTATTCTTTATATTTATGACATAGAGTTTGTTCTAGAATCAGGCTACTGGGAATTGGCATCAAAATCCAATTAAACATAATCTCTTTTGTCTGGAAGAACAGAGTTATTGTAAATCAGCATTTCCTGTTGGTCTGAGAACTCCATATAAAGGATTAGGCCACAAAGAATCTGCTTTCAAGAGATAGAATCAATATTTCCCAAAGTGGTCCAAAGTTTGATTGCGCTTATTCTGTGGTCAACTGTTTCTGGGGGCTGAAGAGGGGAAGCTGAGGTGTCACATCATTCATAGCCTTGTTATAAATAAAAAGGTGTAGGAGAAGGGCAGACTGAGCTGGAAGGCAGAGTTAAACATGTCATCAGTTTGGAGTCATTGCATTGTCACAAGAGACCCAGGTCCACACCCCTCCCCCTTGAATTCTGTTGCCCTTTATCTAGTATCAGTTTAGCTTTGACCTTTAGTTGACTAGATTCTTGTATATAGGTAGCAAGAGTAAACTCTTCTGTGCTTTGAACTCGATGAATGCTCCTGGTTATGTGCTCCTGACAAAAGATTCCTGAATAAGAATCCCCAGAAATCAAAATCTCAATGAAAATCTCTGAACATAGGAAACTTATAAAACTATATTTATTGTCAATATTGGCAGACTTAGGTTTTGTTACAGTTCTGGCTATACATCTACTGAAACAAGAACCAATGGTATTGGATCTGGGTACTTGAGAGACCGCCTGCTGCCAATTACCTCCAACAGACCTATTAGATCCCACAGATTAGGCCTCCTCCGAATTCCATCTACTGGCCAATGCCGATTGGCCACCACCTGGAGGACGGCCTTCTCTGTGGCTGCTCCGGCCCTCTGGAACGAGCTCCCCATGGAGATTCGGACCCTCACCACCCTTCAGGCTTTCCGCAAAGCCATTAAAACCTGGTTGTTCCGATAGGCCTGGGGCTGATGAGTTCCCCGCCCCCGCTCGAATTGTGTGGTTGTTGAGTGTTTTTAAATTGTTTGTAGCTGTTCGTCCGTTGTTCCTCTTGTTTGTATCCCCCCCCCGCCCTATTTTGGTTTGTGAGCCGCCCTGAGTCCCTCTGGGAATAGGGCGGCATAGAAATCCAATAAATCAAATCAAATCAAATCAAATGATTATCAATCTCAATGGAAGTCAGTAGGTTTGGTGCAAGGAAGACAACTGGGCTGATTATAAAAGATAAAGGTTTCCCTGCACATGCGTGCTAGTCGTTTCTGCCTCTAGGGGGTCATCTCCATTTCAAAGCCGAAGAGCCAGAGCTGTCCGAAAATGTCTCTGTGGTCATCTGGCCAGCATGACTCAATGTTGAAGGCACATGGAGCCCCCAAAGGTGGCCCCTATTTTTCTACTTCAATTTTTTTACCTGCTTTCAAACTGCTAGGTTGGCAGAAGCTGGGACAAGTATTGAATTGAATTGAATTGAATTTTATTATTTATATGCCGCCCTTCTCCGGGAGGGACTCAGGGCGGCGAACAACTCAAAAGAGGAAAAAGGGGAACATAGAACAGAATACAAGTAATTAAAATAGGCAAGAATCACACAAGCACACAAGTCGAGAGGGGAGGGGAACACATCAACCCCAGGCCTGCCGGCAAAGCCAGGTTTTGACGGCTTTTCGGAAGGCCTGGAGAGAGGTGAGGGTCCGAATCCCTGCGGGGAGTTCGTTCCAGAGGGCCGGAGCTGCCACAGAGAAGGCCCTCCCCCGGGTAGCAGCCAGGTGGCATTGGCTGGTAGACGGAACGCGGAGGAGGCCAACCCTGTGTGATCTAATGGGTCTTTGGGAGATAATTGGCAGCAGGCGGTCTCTCAAGTACCCAGTACCGGGAGCTCACTCCGTTAGACAGTGCTAGGGATTCAAACCGTTAAAATGCCGACCTTCTGACCGACAAGCTCAGTGTCTTAGCCACTGAGCCACCACATCCCTAGGGGCTGATTATATATCTCAGCTATTCAATGTCACCTCCACATGGCCTAAATCGGAAAAAGATAAGATCATAGGGTCAAGAGCAATGTTACTTAGAGAGAATGGGAAGGAATTGTGTGTTTAGCAACAGGAACAATTGACAGTCAGCACATAAGCAGCCAGGAGCCTAATGGAAGGCAAAGCAAGTGGAAGGTAATTTCCTGCTGTCGGCAAGTGTCCTAACCACACAGTGAAAGGATGTTCTCGCTTTGTCACATGTCTGCCCAATTTTTCCTTCTTCCTTCTTCCCATGCTTGGGTTTCCCCAAGTTTCTCAATCTGCCATCTTACAGACACACAACGCTTCCCCTTCTATGCTTTGCTAGTCTTAATTTCCCTTGAAACTGCAGAATCCTCATATAAGTTCACACTGATAAAAAGGCTACATTGTCTATGAACCAGGAAGCTATCGTCAGTATGAAAGTTGCAATGGCTGAGTGTTGTTGAGAGTTGCAGTTCTAACTGAAGGCTGCCAATTTAAAGAAATCTGCTCAGTTGCAGGTTGGTCAAAAATAGCACTGTGTTGTCAGCAACAGTGTCTTTTTCAAAAACAACTTATCTCCTACACACCAAACCATTAGCCCGCCCCATGCATACGCAGAAGATATTAAATCACTGCAAATCTATTTGCAAAAATTTAATATCAAGCCCCACGGTTGCAACGGAACAAATACAAAGCAGAACGTCTATATACACACAGATTTATATAGTTGCCCTCCCACAGGAGTAAAAATTGAGGAAATTAAGCAATAATTAATCACCAAAGATGCACAAACCTTTCATTGGATAAGAAAAAAATGCATGCAAAATATACAGTGCGATGGTTGTGCCATAGCAACAGCTGATCTGGCCAGACTATAAATAGCTTAAATTACATTTTGTTACGGATAAAAGAAAATTCCTTTGAACTGGCTAATAAATTAAAGATTATTGGTAATAATATTGCCAGATACTATTCAAAAGAACTGCCGTATACACTTAAATCATACCAATACGTATTACCATGTTACCAACTGATTTCATTTACTTTGGTAAAACACATTTTGAGTTGCATTTAGAAAATGTAACCTTGGCAACAGAATTATATTTTTGGATCTTTGACTATATTCTGTTTATTGTATTCAACTCACTGCAAAATGCTAATTCAGGGCCCTCAAAACCAAAGCTTTAAACACCCAGCAAACAAAAAGAAAAAGAGCTAAGACAAAGATAATGCTATTAATTTTTCATAATATCTTTGATCCATTAAAAATTAAAATCAGAGTGATAGGTTTTTCAGTTGTACAGCAACAAATGAACATTTGGAATCACTTGACAGTGAGATATAAATTAAATAAGTAAATAAATTAAACAGTTACTGTTTATCCACACTTTCCCCCAAGATTGTATATCAACACATTTCTAGGGTTTGTTCTGATGGAAACTAAATTTGTGGATAGAAAAACACTTTAATGCCTGCAACGAAAGAACATTTTGTTTTAATCCTATTTATTTTACGTCATTTTAAAAATGCTATAGTTGTATGTCCTATTTTATGCCTATTTTACTTGCTCAGTGTTGAATGTTATATGTCTATAGTTTGTATTCTGTTTGTATAGTTTGTATTCTGACACAAATAAAGAAAGATCAAACGAAACTCATAAGAATGAAAGTGTAGATGCCATTCTTACTTATTACTCTGTTCTGACCCCCTCCTCCATCCAGTAACGAATGCAGAGACAAGCTTAACTGGAATGTACTTTAATAGCAAGACACCAAAACCTTGGTGGCTGAAAGCCAAGCAGAACAAACAGATAAGGACCTTGGCAGCAACTCAGACAAACTCAGGCAGCAATAAACACAGATAAGGCTTGGCAGCAATACACCTACCAAGCTCACAGTAATGTCCTCCGACTTTCAATCCTGCGTTGACTTCTGCAAAGAGGGCCGTGTGCACAAGTAGCTTATTATAGTCTGGAGAGGAGCCTAATGACCACCAGCTGAGTGCAATCACCTCCTCTAATTGCATAATTGTTCCTGACGTCTAGTAGCTCTTTGATGGTGTGCATCCAGGAACAACTCACTACTGGCCTCCGGCGCACTTTCCCTTGTCTCCTCCCCACTGGTCCAAGGCTCAGGCGCCTCTTGGTGGCCAACCAGCCTCTTTGCGCCCTGCTTGGAGTCGGAACCGTGACCAGGGTCCTCCACATCCTCCAGAGCCGACTCAGAGTGTCCCTCGCTGTCGGAGTCTGGTGGCAGCTCCAATGGCTCCCGCTGGGCCACACCATTACTCCAACGACATTGCTTTTGTACTTTTTGGCTTGGCAGCCAATGGTACACAGCCATGACTAGATTGCATAGTTACTGCCTTGGACTAGGGTTAGAGCAATATTGATCCAGACTCTGGCACAATAAAATAATGTGAGGGTGACAAGCAATATTTTCTGAAAAATCCAATTAAATATAACTGTCAAAAATGATCTGATTATTTTTTAAAATTAGTAGTTTTATGGTTGTAGACTAAAAAGCAGAGTTAAAATACCATTCAAAGTAAAATAGCAAAAATCCATGAAATCAAATGGATCTGTGTCTGATTTGATAGACTTTTACTATTTTTTGAAATAGAGATGAGTTATGCAAGCTTTATGCATATTTTTTAAAATCCCTTTTTGATTTTGTTTGTGATTTTTTTTTTTTAAAAAAAAGATGATGCTTTCAGTTCCAGGGTAAAAGGTTAAAAATTTTAGGGAGAATATATTCTGCTTTAAAAAAAAAATCTGCAGCAATATGTGAAAAATTAATCCCTGCAGAGTTGAGAGCCCAGCCAGCAAATATATTCTTGAAGCAAAAAATATTTTCTGTTTCTAGAGGGAATATATTAGAGGTGGGTTCCTACCGGTTCAGATTGGTTCGGCCAAGTAGGTGGTAACTTGGCCTGCCATGCCCACAAACTGGTTCTGTCGGTGGCGCCTATGGTGCTGCCATCTTGTTTTTTGCTCCTGTGCATGCTCAGAAGCATTTTTTCAGTACTGCGCATGCACGCAGAGCACACATCAAACGTGCCCAGCATAGCCCTGAGCGAACCGGCAATTGTAGCAGCCAAAACCCACCCCTGGAACAAATCATACCGTTTCAGCTTTCAAGCCCTGAATTGAATTGAATTGAATTTATTGCATTTATATGCCGCCCTTTTCCCCGAAGGGGATTCAGGGTGGCTCACAATCCAAGTCAGGGAAGGGGGTACAGATAAGGGATAAAAAAGACAAACAGAACAATACACAATTTAAAAGCACATAACAACCATACCATTCGAGGGTGGGGGGAAGCTCTTTATCCCCAGGCCTGTCGGAACAGCCAGGTTTTAAGGGCTTTGCGGAAGGCCTGGAGGGTGGTGAGGGTTCGAATCTCCACGCGGAGCTCGTTCCAGAGGGTCGGAGCAGAGGGTCGGGTAGTCGCCAGTCGGCATTGGCCGGCGGATGGAATTCGGAGGAGGCCTAATCTGTGGGATCTGATCGGTCTATTGGAGGTAATTGGCAGCAGGCGGTCTCTCAAGTACCCAGGTCCAATACCATGAAGGGCTTTATAAGTGACGACTAGCGCCTTGAAGCGTATCCAGAGACCAATAGGCAGCCAGTGCAGCTCGCGGAGGATAGGTGTTACGTGGGTGAACCGAGGTACACCCACAATAGCTCGCGCGGCTGCATTCTGGACAAGCTGAAGTCTCCGAATACTCTTCAAGGGCTGCCCCATGTAGAGCACCTTGCAGATGAAATCATAACATTTAAATGGACTTCTTGAAAACCAAGAAAGAAAGGGCTATTTGCATATCCAGAGGAACACTGTTTCACAAAGGGGAACAGCAACCAAGAAGGATTGTGGTTATTAGCAAATATAAAAACAAACTATACAAGGAATAAGTTACCCATTTTTCTGATAAACACGATACTTCTCTGTGTCTGTGGTGACACTGAAGATGAATCATGAGGAAATTTAATAGTATGTAATTCTTCTTCCCTGGTGCACATAGGGGTTTTGTAGATTTCTCTGTATACAAGGGATAAATTATAAGTTTTGTAGGTATCACTGGGGGCTTGGTAATCATTCTTCATGTTCATATTTGGAATTTATGTACAACCTAGAACTATGCAAGGCAGGGATATTTAAGTAAAACACACTTCTGAGGTATAGCACAAGGATAATCCCCTGGAGAAAAAGAATGTAAGCTGTTGTGGCCCAGCAGGAGCCGTTGGAGCTGCCACCAGACTCCGACAGCGAGGGGCCCTATGAGTCAGCTTTGGAGGATGTGGAGGACCCTGGACAGGGTTCCGACTCCGAGCAGGGCGCAGAGAGGCTGGTTGGCCACCAGGAAGCGCCTGAGCCTTGGACCAGTGGGGAGGAGCCAAGGGAGTGTGATCCGGACGTCAGCAGTGGGAGGAGCTAAGGGAGTTGTTCCTAGATGCTTGGCACCGGAGAGCTAATAGGCGTAAGGAACAATTACGCAGTTACAGGAGGTAATTGCACTCAGCTGCTGGTAATTAGGCTCCTCTCCAGGCTATAAAAGGAATGCTTGTGCACACACCCCTTTTGCAGAAGTCAACGCATTAACTAATGTTGGAGAACAGTATTGTGAGCTTGGCAGGCTGGATTGCTGCCAAGGCTTATCTGTGCTGGATTGCTGCCAAGGCTTGTCTTTGCCGGTTTGCTGCCAAGGACCTGTCTGTCTATTAATAAACTCCGTAAAGTATCTTTGGCTTGGAGTGCTTTGGTGTGGAACGAGGGGGGTCAGAACAGTAAGCTAAGGATGGTATCTCTGAAATGCCATTGCCTGCTGCTCAAGGAATAAAGACATACAGTATGAACATACAGTACATTCAGTGGACAGGACATACATGAACATACATTGATATAAAAGTATACCATGAGATCATCAACAGGTGTAATGAATGAGCATTCAAAATCATAGGCTAATAGGACACCATGATGCTGATAAATCTCAATGTAGACCCGCATTCTGAGAAGGGGCTACACACATGCTACCATCATCTTTGGTGTTCCTGACAAACAAAAGGACCATACATTGACCTGTGCTGTGTGAAAATGATTGCTGCTCTGTTTCTGTTGATATAATGTTTTCCTCGTTGATGTGCCAAAATCCCAGAACTTATTACAGTAATGACAAAACTCTGCCCCCTTGGGAAAAAAATATGTCCTCTGCAGAGGTGGGTTCCTACCAGTTCGCACCTATTCGGTAGAACCGGTTCGTCAAATCTACCGAACCGGTTAGAAGAGGTTCCACCAGTGGACCCGGAAAGCAGGCCACACCTACAGAAGAGGTTCCAAATTTTTTTTGAAACCCACCACTGGTCCTTGGATATGATTATTCTACACTATCATGCTCATATTTATAAAACTCAGTGCCTCTGTGAAAGGTAAGGATGACTACTGTGTTTGTGGTGCAATCAGAACATTGCGTGTGTTGAAGTTGTTTTAACACAAACCAAAGATGCCTTTTAAAAAACAAGTTTACATCATATTCTTATGAATGCCAGTGCTGTGTGTGAGGTAATTTAAGGTGGTTCTGACAAGTGCCGTCGGCATCTTCATATCCGGTCACATGGGCGGCAAGCCACTCCCATCTGGTCACATGGGTGGCAAGCCACTCCCACAAAGGAGGCCACACCCACAGAGTAGGTTCGAACAATTTTTGAAGCCCACCACTGGTCCTCTGATAGAAGAAACACAGAGATACTGTAGAAGTTTCTAATCATGCAACTAATGCAAACTTTGTTAGGTAAGCTCCCCGTTGGGACAGCGAGTACATTCAGAGAAGCGTTGTGAGAGTGTTGTTGGAGAACACACAAACCAGCATGCAGAGACACTGCAGTTTAAGTAGGCTTTTACTTTCGTGGAAATAGAGGTATCAGAGTCCATCAAACAGTCCAAGTCATACACAGATAAAACAGTCAGTCATCAATGTCTTTCAGTTAAGGGATAATCCAAATAACATAGTCCAGTATCATATAATCAGTTCAGTACTCAAAGTTTGCTAGCAGTTACAAAACTTACAATAGCTCACGGCGCTTTTTAACAGCCAGCTTCCAAAACACTCAGATCAGATCAGCCCAGCATCTAACGAACAGAGAGCTAACAGTCATTCTGGCTCCCTCTTATGGCCGATTGAGGAAACAGCAACCAATCACATTTTACAGTATGATTTAAAGAAACAGGTATAGCATTGTTACATGATTTATATATTGCCAACCCAACCGTTAGATTATATTCCTAACAGACTTATGACTGCATTTTAAAATATATTCAAGGTAACTGGCTGAATATGCCTTTTGGTGCAGATTTGACTGCCTATGGAAATTTGCAGTGCTTGGTTGGATCCAGAATTCAACTTGAGTTGGAGCCAGGATTCAATATAAGATGGAAATCCAGAATTTCCATCTGGATTGCAAGTCCTTCCTCTTTAAATTGTTGCAAACCCTCACGCTGCAGTGCCCGGATTCATTTCTCTGCCATAGATCTTGTTGACGAGCTTGGAAAAAGAACAGCATAGAGATTATTATGGTATAAAATGACAATGTCCATTTTATGACAAAAATGGATTATAAGCAGCTCAGAAGGTAGTTTCTTTTTCCATCTAAAGTGATCTGTTTCTGAAGCTTTGCTGGGATCAGAGAATTTATACAGAGGATAACAAAGCCTATGTAGGTTCTCTTTGGAAAAGCTTTAATTACAGTTTAGCCCAGTATCTGTAAACATACAAAGATGCAAAACAGGAAAGAAAGAATAAACTTCCACTCCCAGAGACTGCTACTACTATTACACACACACACACACACACACACACACATATATACACAAACCCCTACTGTACTTTCCTTCCTGTTATTTGAGAAGATTAAAATGATCAGAAATAGGATGTGGTATGTTAAGCACCACATAATTATTACTTAGGTATGGTGCTTTTGTGGTGCTAACTTGCATTTGCAGATTGATGATATGAAAAGTTATCTGAATGAATTGCATGCTTTTAAAGTCTTTGCATTCTCAGTCATTGCAAAAAAAAAAGTCTCAGTGCAGAGTTGTTCATAGCACAAAATCAGTGAAACATTGAGAGGGTACCTTTCCTGAAAATTGTCATGAGTATTGGCTTTGGAACAGTTTGTCAACAATCAAGAACTAGAAATGTTTTGATGGAAAAATTCTGCAACCTCTAGAACAGTGTTTCTCAACCTTGGCAACTTGAAGATGTCTGGACTTCAACTCCCAGAATTCCCCAGCCAGCTGGCTGGGGAATTCTGGGAGTTGAAGTCCAGACATCTTCAAGTTGCCAAGGTTGAGAAACACTGCTCTAGAATTCTCTTAAGAGCATAGCTTTTGAGGTACTAATGCGTTCTCTTGTAAATTAAGTACTTTTCCCATTTTTGTAGCAATGTATATTAGCTTTGTTCATCTCTGCATCCTCAGAATAGGCTGGCATAACATGTCCTGCACTTCAGCAACTTGCCCTACTAACAGAATTTCTAGGGGTTCTAATCCCAACAGAGGTGGGTTCCTACCAGTTCGCACCTATTCGGTAGAACCGGTTCGTCAAATCTACCCAACAGGTTAGAAGAGGTTCCACCAGTGGACCCGGAAAGCAGGCCACACCTACAGAAGAGGTCCCAAAATTTTTTGAAACCCACCACTGGTGGGTGTGTAATGTCCCACGGTTATCTACACATTAATAATGATCTAATAATATTTCCTTATACATTTTAGGGACCTTTCCTTACATAATTGGTGTTTTCTTTCGTACTTTTGGATTTCTAATTTCTGTTTCCGTTAGTTGGCAATTGCTAAAACCAATCCCACGTGAAAAAGTATTCAAAGCCTTCTTGATTTTAACTGCCAATTTATTTATTCCTGCACATTGTAATATTTGTTCATTTACATATCTCTGTTTTTCCACTGTTGTGCAAACACAATTCCAGCAGCTGCTAACATGTGTAAAATTAAATATATATTATACTCCCTTTCAAATAGCCAACAAAATATTTCTGATTTTAATTCCATATCTTGCTTTATGATTGCTTCTAACCACTAACTTCTGAATAGCTACTTGGACCAACCTAAGTACTAATTCATAATTTCATATCGAGTCACATGGGCGGCAAGCCACTCCTATCCGGTCACATGGGCAGCAAAGCCACTCCCATCTGGTCACATGGGCGGCAAGCCAATCCCACAAAGGAGGCCACACCCACAGAGTAGGTTCGAACAATTTTTGAAACCCACCACTGAATCCCAAGTATATATCAAAAATGATTCTGCCACAACGGCTGCTGGGAGCAAATTTGGGTCTCCCTTCTCAATGGATTCGTGACAAGACCAATGCAACATTTTTTTCACCTCAGGGGTAAAAAAAAAAATTTCCAATTCAGGAGGCTATTCCTGTTTTCTCAAACAGGCGTGGAGGTTCTTCCACCTTCATTTAATTTCCACACAGGTAGAAATTACTACTGCAGCCCACTTTACAGGGTTATGTGGCTGTTCGCACAGCTTCACCCACAGAGCTTCACGAATGACTATATGCCAATTGAATTTATTGTAAATTATACTGGGCAAAGCGGTTTGGCAAGGGGAACTGATTAAAACAAAGGGAAACAAATAGTTCCTATCTGTCAATTTGAAAAGTCAGAATCCATCTGAGGGGAGCTGGTTAAACTAATGGAGATTTATTTCATTCATTCATTTATTAGACTTATATAGTGCTTCATAGGGCTTTCAGCCCTCTCTAAGCGGTTTACAAATTTTTTAGCAAATTGAGTCAGCAACTTGCCCCCCCCCCCCAGTTCAGGTCCTCATTTCACCCACCTCGGAAGGATGGAAGGCTGAGTCGACCTTGAGCCGGTGAGATTTGAACCGCTGAACTGCAGATCACAGTCAGCTAAAGTGGCCTGCAGTACTGCACCCTAACCACTGCGCCACCTCGGATGCTTGTAAAAAATGAAATGTCAAACTGAAGTCATGCCTTCTTCACAAATCCATGGTGGTTTAAAATGGAGCTTGTGCTTAAGGGTACCAAATATCATCAGGGTGGTATGCACAGCCCACTTTCCCTCACACTCTCAGAAAAAAAGGGACATAGGCATAACATTATGACATGCCCTCAAGGATAATGCTTCTAGATATCCCTGCAATATTTGAGTGCCAGGAGCTAAATAGATTCTAAAGCTAACACACTATATATAATAATCTAGAATGTGAAGGTTACCAAGTTCAATTCTAGGTAGAAGATTGGAACTCATAACAACTGGTTACTTGCATCTGAAGAGTTCCAATAAAGACAAAACTAATCAGATGGTGCAACTAAGGTCAGCCAAGAATATGCTCTGGGCCAGGGGTAAAATCAACATACCTTCGCTACCCTTCACAAATGTGAGCGTGCTCGCAGGACCATGTGCAGAGCATCAAAAGCAGGATGTGATGACGTCCAGGTGGGTGGGTAGAGCCTCCCACCACCACCACTACTGGTTCACCCGAACCAGATAGAACCAACTGAATTGCACCACTGCTCTGGGCCAACACCAGTGGACATGTTCTTTTACTTCTTAGATCAAAGGTGAAGGTAGGAGAGGATCCAGTGTTCAATGAGCTCCAATCCTCGAATTAGTCACCTGAGCTTAACTGGATATTTGAAGAAGTCTGCTTCTAGACTCACCCATAGCATCAGCATTCCACCTCCTTGTTATCCATTGAGTCATTCATTATTAGTATTATTAAACATGAAACTCAGTCAACTGAACATTTAAAAATGTATCACAAATACCATTGACTGGTGCTAATGGTTGATACGGATTGCTGCCAGTGTCCTAGGTATCAACTTATTATTGTTGTTGTTGTTGTTGTTATTATTATTATTATTATTTGATTAATCTTTGGTGAGATTTACAGCCTTTGGGGCTGGTTGGTAGCCTAAAAGCTCGAATCCTAACCAAGGACCTAGGAACTGTTAAGGTAACGTCAGAGGATATAAGCTGTTCCAAGTAGGGTGGTTTTTTTGTAGAATCAGAATGTTCAAGCCTGATAAATTTAAAATTTCCAAATAGCGAGGTAGCCCTTTAGGTATTGCTCCAAGGGCTCCAATTACAATCAGGACAACACATGATTTCTTTTTCCACAGTCGCTCAACTTCAATTTGCAAGTCCCGGTACTTTATGATTTTTTTCTTGCTGTTTATCTTCAATTCATGCATCCCCAGATACTGCAATGTCAATGAACCATACTTTTTTCTTTTCAACTATTGTTATGTCAGGTGTGTTGTGGGCCAAGTGCCTGTCAGTCTGAATTCTGAAGTCCCACAAGATCTTGACTTTCTCATTCTCTAAAACCTTCTGAACCTGATGTTCCCAGTGGTTTTTGCTTTACTCAGATCCAAACTTTTGGCACAATTTCCAATGAATGATCTTAGCAACACGGTCATGGCGTTGTAGGTAGTCAGTTTGTGAAATTTTGCTGCACCCACTGATCAAGTGGCCGACTGTCTCGTCTTTCTCATTACAGAGGCGACATTTGCTGTTGTTGGTAACATGTTGAATTTTTGGCTTCATGCAGTTTGTGGCTAAGGCTTGTTCTTGAGCTGCCAAAATAAAGCCTTCTGTTTCTTTTTTCAGTGCTCCTGATATTATTATTATTATTATTTTTATTATTATTATTATTATTATTATTATTATTATTATTATTATTATTTCATTTTATTCTGCCTTTCCTTCAGGAGCTGAAGGCATCACAGACAATACATTCTCCTCCAAGGTAGATCGAACTGTGCATTTGATCTTCCATGGAGAGAGTTGACTTCCATTTGAATTTCCCCTACTACTCCATTAAACGGAAAATTTCTGAGCTCTTTGCTGTCATTGATTAGTTATCTGGCCTGGTGCAACAGAAGTCTGGTAATACTAAACTTGCTGTTTTAAGATGTTTT
The DNA here is from genome assembly GCF_051295495.1 of Thamnophis sirtalis. NCBI lineage: Eukaryota > Metazoa > Chordata > Lepidosauria > Squamata > Natricidae > Thamnophis > Thamnophis sirtalis. The sequence continues at coordinate 138,908,251 of NW_028261385.1, read as the reverse complement.
GTTTTGTATATACAAATATACATACATACATACATACATACATACATACATACATACATACATACATGAATCAACTGTGAATGGGCATGAAAGGAAGACAGAGAAGAAATTAGAATATATGCATCGTGACCTAACTTACATACTTGCATCAGATTCCCTGATGTCTTCACATCATTGTGCCTCTTGCACAACATGAAGCATGTGCTGCTGTCATTGTGGCTTACTATAGATGCTTATGAAATCAACTACACTTCTAAAGTCATAGATCAAAACTAAAGCTAGACTACATTCATGGTGGCTGGATCTACAAAGTCTATTTAAAAGACTGGTTTCATTTTTCCCCCTGCAAAACAATATAAAAGGAATATTTTTTTCCTCACTGCAAAAACTCTGAATTTTCAGTGTCCAAAGTGCCAAAGCCAAGGACGGATTGTTATATATATATTTTTTTGCCTGAGATTTTTAGTGGGAAATTTGACAGACTTTCTCCCTCAGCTCTAAAGAAATGATCGATGTCCTGATCAATTGATTTTTGAAGCACAGTAGCAGCTTGCCTGGAGCTATTCTTCATTGCTTCTATTTTTCTTCTGAGGCCAGTAGCAAAACGACAAAGCAATTCTGCTTTTCTTTTGAGTAGCAGCCTGCTTTTTGTCCCTTACTCAACTGAGCATAAGAACAAGAAAATACGTTGGAGATGGAGGTAAGGTTGGTGTTCTGACCCCCCGTCTTCGCTCGTTCAAAGACGACCGGCAGACAGACTTAAAAGGAAATAACTTTATCAGTCTCAGCTCACGCTGGCTGCGAGCCCAAAATAAACCTACATAAAGTCTCTTTCAAACAAGGGTTACGCAGCAGAATGCAGAAACAAAACTCTTACAGCACCAAGTTTTCAAGAAGCAAAATCACTTATCCAAGTGCCTTTCACCAACAAACCACGACCGATGAACGACGAACCACGAACGAACCACGAACGTTGACTTCTGCAACCAGGGCGTGGCACCATCAGTCCTTTTATCTCCAGAAGACGACACTAACGAGCCCCAGCTGCATTGTTATTCCTGCATCCCGACTCAACTCACAGCAAACTTCTGCTGAGTCACAACAGGTTGGCAAAGAGGCTGAGGAGGACTAGAGAAGGACAGAATCCAGAGAGAGAGAAAGCTGAGCGAGGAAATGTAGGAATCAAGACAAAGAGAAGATGACGACCAGCAAAAGAAGGGGAGCAAGAAAGACCATCTTTTTTTAAAAAAAAAACTTTATTTTTATCCCCATCCCATAATTGTTTTCGTATGCACACTTGTTTTCAGGAGTATTTTAAGAATCAGAATTAATTTTAAAATTAACTGGGCTTCATAGCCTATAAATAACTTGATAAGCGTTACATTTATCTAATTACTCCTTCATATTCCTAATGTGGTTTTTCAGTCTTGGTGTTGCAAAAGTTCTCAAAGTACACAATATTATTGACCAAAATTCAGTCTGGCTTCATAACACAATAATAAAACGATTCCTTCACACCTTTTGGACTTTAACCAGCAGTGCAGCCAGGATCAGAATTGTAGTATTTATATATCTGTTTTATCTCTTTTACATGCAAATGTTGCATGCAAATGGCATGCAAATGTTCGGGCACCTTGTGTACTTCAATGAATCCTGAAATTGAACAAAAGCTGTCACAACTTCTTGTTGATTGATTGATTAGCCTTGATTAACCTCTTAGTGACCACATAGTGGTTTTAAACTCTTAGCGACCAAATAGGTAGATTTTCTCCATGACAAGACACATCCTCTACATAATATAAGGCTAAATGTGACAGCTTTTTGCAATACTATTTACGGCACAGCTGTTTCCCGATTCAGCAAAAGAAAATAGTGATTTTGGCAGGTACAGAGGTTCGGATGCTTTTTTTTAAATCAGCACTTTGTAGCTCTTCCTTTGGCAAAAAATAAAAGCTTCCAAATGTTTCCTGAGCCAGCTAATTCTATGTCTGCTTTGGGAATTTTTACCAACTTTTTCCTGAAGATGTCTGAGCTGTGGAAATATCGTTAGATCTTCCTATATACCCTGCAAGCCTGAGATTTTACTCAGAGATATTTAAGAATGCTTAAGGACTGCAAAATGGTTCGAGTTTTTACCTTTCTTTCCTGTAAGTACTTTAGGGCTGGTTTTATAGCTATGTTTCTGATCACTTTCTTGTTGAAATATTCAATATCTTGTAGGTTTACATTCTTATTTAAATGTGTTTTTATTTTCCATTTCATTTTCGTACAGTCACATATATACTGTGCATAACCGGGGCCATATAACATTAAACAATAAACACAGCCATCCCTCTTGGCAACAATACCCCCCCAAAATACAAACCCAATGTACCTCTTCGACCCTCCATACACCCTTTCTTTCGCCCCCCTCCAACTTCCCTTCTTCCCTCCATCATTCCCCTCTACCCTACTTCCCCTCCCCTTCTACCACTCCTCTCTCCCGATACACCCCCTCCCTTCTCCCCCTCCCTCCAGTCCTCTCTCCCACCCTCGCTACCCCTCTTTCTTCTATCCCTCTACTCCTCCCTTCGGTGTATTTCTACAATCTATTAATATATTCAGCTTGTCCTATTTTTACAGTGGAATTAAAGAGCAACAGTATACAAGTGCCGTCATGTTACTTTAAAATGTAGCTTTACATTCTTCACTGACTTCGGAACATGAGCTTCGAAGAGACGTTGGGGCAGAGAGTTCTTGACCGACATTCAATTGCTCTGTTTGAAGTTACAACTGACCCCGAAAAAAGTATTTAAGACCCCAATCTGAAGTTCTGATAGTTGGGACCCCTCTATTATAACATGGCCAAACTTTGGTTCATTGGTAAAACTCAATTTTTTTAACTACTGGTTCTGTGGGCGTAGCTTGGTGGGCGTGGCAGGGGAAGGATACTGCAAAATCAACATTCCCTCCCCATTCTGGGGCCAGCCAGAGGTGGTATTTGCCAGTTCTCCAAACTACTCAAAATTTCCACTACCGGTTCTCCAGAACCTGTCAGAACCTGCTGAATTTCACCCCCTGCTTTGGTTGCTTGGCAACACAGCCACATTTATGGCCATTTGAGACCTCCCACAGTCCGTGGCACGACAAAACCACGGTCCACTAAAGCGCGCCCGATTAAAGCGCGTACCTGACGTCATCAGCAGCGCGACAAATACGACCGCGGAGAAAAAAGGGCGCTTTAAAAAGCGCTTTTAAAGCAAGCCGATTCACGTAAAGGTAAGGGTTAGGGTTAGGGTTAGGGTTAGGGTTAGGGTTAGGGTTAGGGTTAGGGTTAGGGTTAGGGTTAGGGTTAGGGTTAGGGTTAGGTTAAGGGTTAGGGTTAGGTTTAGGGTTACGTTAAGGGTTAGGGTTAGGTTTAGGGTTAGGTTAAGGGTTAGCGTTAGGTTTAGCGTTAGGTTAAGGGTTAGGTTTAGGGTTAGGTTTAGGGTTAGGTTAAGGGTTAGGTTTAGGGTTAGGGTTAGGGTTAGGGTTAGGTTTGGGGGGGTTAGGGTAAGGTTTTCGCGTTAATTTTAACTTTACCACTCACAGCGTGATGTTTTCGTCGCGCTGTGATGACATCAGGTACGCGCTTTCGTCGAGCGCGCTTTAGTCTACCGCGGTTTTGTGGTGGAACCCCCAGTCACCTGACAGTGTTTTACAATGGTTTAGTTGAAACCTGGCACTTACTTCGGGTTTTGGCAAAACCGCGACGATTTGGCAAAACCGCAGCGAACCATTGATTTGCTGAACAACTACCACATTCATTTAATGATCGCCACAAAAAAGGTTGTAAAATTGGGTTGGTCATGTGACTGACTCATTTTACAACCATTATGACCTGCAAGTGTAATAGGCAGGTTCCATTACAGTCACATGTCAAGGGGTAGGATTGAAAATTTTTAGCACACCGGTTCTTCTCTGCCTGTTTGATGGGTGGGCGTGACCATGTGTTGTGGCCTAGTCAGCTTCCTGCACCATGGTGGCAGGGTGTGTGTGTGTTTCACCCTCCCCAGGCTCCGGAGACTTTCCTTGTGTTGTGTTTCCTAATAAATAAACAGCTGAGGTGATTGATTCAAGCAAACAAGCTTTATTGAACAACACTAACTAGAACTGAACAACAGAGAGCCCGTTTGACAGCTATTTATACGATAACTGTCAAACGGGCAACCAATCAACAACCGTTCTTTCTCCTGCCGGAGCTTGCTGCATCTTGACCAATCAGGAGCTTCCTGTTGCCAGCTGACTCCCCAGTCGTAACCATGGGGACTTAACACCTTGAGCCTCTGGGAAGGCTCCCACAGGCTTCGGAGGTCCTCCAGAGGCCGGAAAGTGTCCCAATTGATCCCGGTTCTTCCAGTAGGCCCATTTTTTGCTTACCCAGAACCTCTGTGCAGGGAGGGACGGGGTCAGCTGTTCCTTGTAACCATGGGTTCGGTGAACGAGATTAAAATTAACATCTGGTTCACCCAAACCAGTCCAAACCGCCTGAATCCCACCCCCGAGGACTACCCGTATTTAATTCCATTTATTCTTCTTTCTGCTTGTATAATATTTCCTGTAACATTGGCTGCAACACTCCCCCAAAAGAACCACTCCATGCCTAATGACCGGCAAGGTCCTTTTCTTCAAGTGTTCCCCTCCTCTGTCTCCAGATGTATCTTGTGTGGTTCTAGCTGTGCTGTTGAGTTGAATTTCTCTTTCTTCGGCCCACAGCGCTCTATTCCAAATCCTTTCAGGCTTACCAAGGTTTCCATCTGCATACAGGTAGTCCTCGGTTTACGACCACAATTGAGCCCAAAATTTCTGTTCTTAAGTGAGAGATATGTTAAGTGAGTTTTGCCCCCATTTTGCCACCTTTCTTGCCACAGTTGTTAAGTGAATCACAGCTGGCAACCTGGTTGTTAAGTGAATCTGGCTTCCCCGTTGACTTTGCTCATTTCTGCTCGCCAAAGGGGATCACATGATCTTGGGACACAGCAACGGTCCTAAGTATGAACTGGTTGTCAGCCTCTGCTTTGCTACTTGCTTTTGGCTGCCATTGAAACGGGGAGGGGGTGGCATGGTATTTGGGAGGGGAAGCTTTCAGGAGTGCTTGTAAAGAGGGAGTTTGTTCTCACCGTCTATAGCAGTGGTGGGTTTCAAAAATTGTTCGAACCTACTCTGTGGGTGTGGCCTCCTTTGTGGGAGTGGCTTGCCGCCCATGTGACTGGATGGGAGTGGCTTGCCACGGATATGAAGATTCCGACGACACTTATCAGAACCACCTTAAATTACCTCACACATAGCACTGGCATGCATAAGAATATGATGTAAATTTGTTTTTTAAGGGGCATCTTTGGTTTGCATCAAAACAACTTCAACACATGCAATGTTCTGATTGCACCACAAACGCAGTAGTCATCCTTACCTTTCACAGAGGCACTGAGTTTTATAAATAGGAGCATGATAGTGTAGAATAATCATATCCAAGGAACAGTGGTGGGTTTCATAAAATTTTGGAACCTCTTCTATAGGTGTGGCCTGCTTTCCGGGTCCACTGGTGGAACCTCTTCTAACCGGTTCGGTAGATTTGACGAAGCGGTTCTACCGAATAGGTGCGAACTGGTAGGAACCCACCTCTCGTCTATAGATAGTGTAGATGGTGGATTTGCCGCCAAGGCCAATTGTCCGGCATACCAACCTGATGATGATTTTTGAAGATGTCTCCCACATGACACCTGAGGGATGTGCGGATTGGACTATGGGATGGGGTTACCAAGGGGAGGGAGTTGGGTCACATATTGATATCTATGATTACACGCACTTTTGCCTCAGATCTTGCTTTGCCTAGCTACTATCTACTCCTGACCAGTAAAAGTACTCTTAATTCTGCAAAAATGGAGTTGAGTGGATTCAGGGGGCCTGCCCTGACACTGGTTGCCAAGCATCTGAAATTTGATCACATGACCATGAGGATGCTGCAAAAGACATAACAGTGAAAAACGGTCATAAGTCACCTTTTTCATTGCTGTTAATAACTTTGAACAATCACTAAATGAATTGCTGTAAGTTGAGGAGTCCCTGTACTTCTTATCTGATGAAGTCCCTCATTTGCAGATCGTATTTGGATAAACCAGGGATCAGCAACCTTAAACCCTCAAAGAGCCATTTGGACTCGTCCCCCCCCCCCACAGAAAATAAAACACCTTTTGACATCTAAAATGAAGATACAACTGCATCTATTATTATTATTTACCTTTATGCTATGTATTAAAAAAAAGCTATAGGGTGTTGCATTTATGAAATCAATGAACTGCTACAGAGAAAACAAATTTTTTATTTCTGCGTGCAGCAAAAACATTTTGAACTCAGAAAAACAAAAGAGGGGTCGGAAACCCCAACAAATTATGTGCCAGTGGGGATTGCGCATTGGCAGTTGTGACGCATATTTTGAGCAACAGGGAACCTCAGCAGAGGGATGAAAGAGTCGCATGTGGCTTCGGAGCCACAGGCTCCAGACCCCTGGGATTAACAATGTTCAACTGTAATGCAGCACTGTAGCTAAACTATCAGAGACATGCTACTCTAGTGGCAGCTAAGTTGTTTTTTTTTAATCAGGTCTTTTGCAGTGATCTGTGGGTTCTCTTCTGCAGGTCTGACCCAGTAGCTTTCAAATCTAGCAAAGATTTGCCTCAGTCTTCCGGATCATTGCCGTGGTGCCCCCTAAAAGGAACAGCTTGCTATTGTTGTTCAGAAATAAAACATGACTTGGTGCAATGGAGGCCTGCCATCTCAGAGAAAACTCTGACTTTGAATCAAAAGACTCACAACTCTTACTCACAATTCCCTGCCCTCCAATACCACAATGGCTGCTCCACCAGGGTGCTTCCACAGCTGAAGTAAAGTTTTTTTTTTTCCCCAAGTGCATTGCACCTGTTAGAAAGACCGACTTCCCACCACATCCCCTGCTTCCCAGCAACCACAAGAAAACGGAGAGAAAATGACTTTAGAGGAGAGTGACGCAGGCTGTGTGTTAACCATCCCTTATAAGGGCTTGAAATGGTTTAAAATCCAATAGAGAATAGTGTGGGAGGACTCACTATTTCTGACACTGTTAACACTCGGTGGCTTATTTCAGCTCCGTTAAGTACAAGAGTTATTAATATGCAGTCACTAAAGTCAAAGCTCTCTTTAAGCTGCTCCAGAGTGGTGCCAAAAACTAGGACAAAGTCCGTTGTTGTAACAGGATGGTAGCTCTGGGGCAGCTGCTGGAGTAACTTTCAGTCCCTCTGATAAGGCTATTTCTGAGTCAAAGTTCCTTTTCCACCCTTGCTGACTTTCTTGTTAGAAAGAAGACTTCAGATAGTCAGACTTCTGTATCACTAGAAAACAGGCTATTGTATGACGTTATATTAGCAGCAGTTAGACTTATATACCGCTTCATAGGGCTTTCAGCCCTCTCTAAGCGGTTTACAGAGTCAGCATATCGCCCCCAACAACAATCCGGGTCCTCATTTTACCCACCTCGGAAGGATGGAAGGCTGAGTCAACCCTGAGCCGGTGAGATTTGAACAGCCGAACTGCAGTCAGCTGAAGTAGCCTGCAGTGCTGCATTTAACCACTGCGCCACCTCGGCTCATATTGACTTGGAGGAATTTGTTTAGTAAGAAGTTAATACTTGTGGTAATGATACCGCCACGAAGGAAGAACTTTCTTGTTTCCCTCTAAAACTATTTTACTTGAAGATTTTATGCGAAATGAAAAAAAAAAAAAACAAGACCTACATCTTTGGTACATGTGAAAATGTCAGGAGCTAAAATAATATATTGCATTTCTCACAGAATACTTTAAGATTTCACTACATGCATGACCAACTTTTGGCGGTCAGATGTTAGCGTTAACATTAGGAGGGAAATCCAAGGGGTGAACAGATCCATAATGCAAAGCAGGCAGAGGGGGAATTTTGGGCATTTTAGGGAAAACAAAGACTTCCTCAGATTTTCTGTATCTTATATTTTAAAACTATTTTAAGAGTATTTCAGAGCTTCAGAACAGTTTCGGGGTTCCACCACAAAACCGCGTTCGACTAAAGGGCGCTCGACGAAACTGCGTAGCTGACGTCATCACAGCACGACAACAGCGCGGAGAAAAAAGCACGCTGTAAACGCTAAACTTAAAATTAACCCCTAAACCTAAACCTAACCCCCCCCTAAACCTAATCCTAAACCTAATCCTAAACCTAACCCTAAACCTAACCCTTAACCTAACCCTAAACCTAACCCTAAACCTAAGGCTAAACCTAACACAAAACCTAATCCTAACCCTTAACCTAACCCTAAACCTAACCCTAACCCTTAACCTAACCCTAAACCTAACCCTAACCCTTAACCTAACCCTAAACCTAACCCTAAACCTAACCCTTACCTTAACTTGAATCGGCTTGCTTTCAAAGCGCTATTTAAAGCGCCCTTCTTTCTCCGCGCTCGCTGTTGTCGCCCTGTTGATGACGTCAGCGACGCGGTTTAATCGGGCGCGCTTTGGTGCTTTATTTCTCTCAAAGTGGCAGGAAACCATGCCAACTTGGAGTAGCTCTGTCAAAAATTTAGGTGCATGGGAACACAGGTTGGAGATCAAAAGTTGGCCACCCATTCTTTGTACAATTTAATCATTATATATATTTATTTCTTTATCAGCACAAATATGAAAAAAATATTCTCTCTCTACTTCTTACAACCAGGAACATGTTGAACAGGAATATTTCTTGACATAGTAGGAGAGAAATCAACGTTTATTCTGTTAATTTACCATCTTATATTGTGCCTTAAAACTTGTTAAAGCCTTGCACCAGTGGGGAAATTTAAAAATTTCCCCTACCAGTTCTGTGGGCATAGCTTAGTGGGCATGTGACTGGGTGGGCATAGTCATGTGATCAGGTGAGCTCAAAAACCAACTTTCACACCACACACAAACAACACAAAAGCCACACAGCTGACTTACACACAATGCAAAAGCAGCTGGAGCTTTTGCATTGTATGCAACAAGCAAGAATTTCAGTCACAGAGAGCTCAAAAACCAAGTATCACATTTTACACAAAAATAACACAAAAGCTACACAACTGATTCCTACACAACTGACTCCCACACAGTACAAAAGCAGCCGAGGTGGTGCAGTGGTTAAATACAGCACTGCAGGCTACTTCAGCTGACTGCAGTTCTGCAGTTTGGCTGTTCAAATCTCACTGGCTCAAGGTTGACTCAGCCTTCCATCCTTCCAAGGTGGGTGAAATGAGGACCCAGACTATGGGGGCGATATGCTGACTCTGTAAACCACTTAGAGAGGGCTGAAAGCCCTATGAAGCGGTATATAAGTCTAACTGCTATTGCTAGCTGCACTTCACATAAAATGGCCCCTGCAACAAGCAGGAACCTCACAGAGAGCTCAAAAACCAACTATCATACTTTACACAAAATTAACACAAAAGCTACACAACTGACTCACACACAATGCAGAAGTAGCTGGACTTCACATAAAATGCCCCCTGGAACAAGCACGATCCTCACAGAGTCATGGTTAGTGTTAATAGGTAGTAAAAATGCTTTTAAAAAGCAAAAATGGGGGGGGGGGAGGTTCAGATATCCCCCAACACAGCTGATTGTCAAACAGCTCATAGTTGGAACCTTTTTTAAAAAAAACTTTTAAAAGCCTTTTTTTACTACCAGATAGGAGGAATAGGTATTAAAATGCTTTTTAAAAAGTTAAAAAAAAAACACAGTTCATCAGTGTGACAATCAGCTGTGCTGCCTGAATGTGGGAACCTTTTTTTGTTTTACTTTTTAAAAGCATTTTTTACTACTGGTTTGGGAACTAGGAGTGTTTGTTACTATTGATTCCAGAGAACTGGGCTGAACCGGTAGCATTTCACCCCTGCCTTGCACCCTCCCCCCCATTCCAGAAAGAAACAGAAAGTTTCACTGTGCTGGTAGAACAGCCTGATGTTTGCCAGAGGTTGTGTTTGGAAAATACAGTTTTTGGGGGACAGATCTTATGAAACCAGGACAGAAGTAACTGTAACTTTTGCGTACTTACTGTATGTTTTCTATTAGCCTGGGCAGCATTACAGAGATGGTTAATTCAATTCACATGGCCATCAAAGTTGCTGTTCTTCTTCAAAATATTTTAAAGTTTGCTTATTTTGTATTCAATGTATTTATTTTTATGCTCTGGGAATCACTGGGTCCTGGTGTAGGAAAGACGGGTTCCAGAACCACTTATGCTAGGATAGTTTCAGCCAGGGGTGGGCTTCAAAATTTTTAGCAACGGGTTCTCTGCCCAGTTGCTAGGTGGATGTGGCCAAGGTGGGAGTGGCTTAGTCGGCCTCCTGTGGCCTACAGCGGGTTGGGAGAGGCCAGGGGTGGGAGTTGGAGGTTCTCCAAACTGGCATAATGTAAGCTATGGGTTCTCCCGAACCCGGGCGAACCTGTAGCAGTGCACCCCTGATTTCAGCTGGTCTTCAGTGCTGCTTCAGAATATATTATCTCCTAAGAAAGCTAGTAATGATTATTTTTACTGATGACTTTCCTGCACTAGCCATCAATTTAAAAGTTAATTTGAATGGCTAATCTGTCTTGGTGAGATTCTTAGCAATAGCAATAGCAGTTAGACTTATATACCGCTTCATAGGGCTTCCAGCCCCCTCTAAGCGGTTTACAGAGTCAGCATATCGCCCCCACAGTCTGGGTCCTCATTTCACCCACCTCGGAAGGATGGAAGGCTGAGTCAACCTTGAGCCGGTGAGATTTGAACCGCCGAACTGCAGATAGCAGTCAGCTGAAGTGGCCTGCAGTACTGCACTCTAACCACTGCGCCACCTCGGCTCTAATATCTTGGGATATTAGCTATTTTTTTGATAAAAGAATGTACTCATGTACATTCTTGTACTCATAAATCTCTTTGCGTAGTGAAGATTATTCTCCCATAAAGCCTACACCAGAGCCTATGAGAATGTTGCAGGAAACTCAAATCTCTTTGTCACTGAATTCTAGGATTTTTCTGAAATGTCAAGGCAAGTTTATGTACCAATTGTGCAAAAGAAGCCACAGCCTTTTTTTTTTTTTTACTTTCCACTTCCTGCCTCTTACAAGAAAATTAACATTTCAGCAATCCCAATTTAGAAATATAGTTTTGGTCCTTCAATAATTGTAAGATTGCTGTCCTTTGAGACTGGAGGTTTGTTACAGAAGATGAAAGAACAGGAGGATGACTATATTATGTTTGTAATTATTGGAAAATTCAAATAATCTTCCTGCACGACCATAAATAGATGGGGGGAAATTTTCATTAGCAGCCAGGGCTAGCATAAGGCTCCTTGATGTCTTTGTGGGAACTGGACATAATTGTTAGATTTGGAGATTATTTTTTTATGGATAGTTGGAGTCCAACATTTCTGGGAGTTTATAATTCTTAATTCTCGTTAGGAAAAAATGGGAAAATGCGTTAAGGAAGAATATGTGTGATGAGTGGTATAGAAAGTTGATAAATAAATAAATCTGCACTAAGGGTTGGGTCGTTGTAATCTATGCAGCAAATTACCATGGTGGTTAGAATGGGGTATTTGGGGAGAAATAAGAGGAATACATTTCCAGTTTTTGTACATGATTTTTAGTCCTGAAAAAAACATTTAAGGGGGGGAATATATTATGTGCAAATATGTAGAGTTACAGTTAGAATTCAGCTTCTTTGAAGTACAAGGCAAAAAAAAAAGAATCTCATTTAGAATCAGAATAATATACTTTTTTTTTCCTCTTTACAACCCTGTAATCCACTGCTGTAATCTCTTGATTTGGGATGAACTTGGGCAACTGAATGGAGCTAATCATTTACTGGCTAGATGCCCTTCCTGATCCTTACACAAAGTTCGCAGCAGATAATTTCTGTTTGCGCCCTGATAGAGAAACATCTGTCACTGCCTATGATCGAACTCTCAACCTTCTGAGTGGGAGGCAAGCGTCTTCACCTCTAGACCACCAAATTGTTCCCAGAGTGATGTACTATATACTATGGATAGTGGAGATTTCCAATGGCACTCTTTCCTCCTGATTTTGCACATGGTCGTGTCCTAACTAACCCTAACCTTATCCAAGCCCTTTGCATAGCCCTTATCCCAACAGGGCAGCAAAGGGGAAAGATACTGGTGCAGCACTGCTCCGTCCTTAACTCTCTAGGCTGTGTTTTGAATCCAGGTTTGGTTGAGTTCTCAGATGCCATGTGGTCAGTCGGGGCCAATATTATCATGCTTTCCTGTAGCTGAAATGGAGAGGTCTTTATTATGTAAAGTGGACTAGCTTGGCCTTCTTAATGGCCCATTAACAAAGTGGGGATGGGCCATTAGCTACACGCAGCTATTCTGTCTTTTAAAACATGTTTCTTTCTTTTCACATCCAGAGAAATATGCTGCCTTTTCAATATTTCCTAGGATATTTCATTTTTCTGGGAGAGGGCTGGGTGATAACGTCCTACACTACGTAGCTTTTTGATATCAGCCATGGTCTCTGTGGCAATAAATAAGATTATCCAGCCGTTTTGCTGAAACTCCAGAACTCTGAAAATCCTAGAGAAGCCTAGCAAAGTGCTTTCTTTTAAACAAGGGATTCAACTATGTCATGTAATTTTTATTGTTTTTATGGATCCCTCTTTTAATAGCTGTTCCATTATTTCCACACCTGTATTAGAGTAGTATGTTTTTTTTAATAATTTTTTATTATTTTTGTTACTTAAACAACACATGCCCACACCAGTGGGAAAAGAAAAAATTAAAACACAGAGAAGACAAAAAGAACAAAAAACAAGGCAGGGAAAAAAAACAGGAAAAACAAAAGAAGAAGAAAAAACAAAAACACAGGTATATATTATAAAAAAGTATATCAGCTGGTTACAACATGTTTTGGTGCATCTCTTCCATTAATTCATATTAATTCAAATATCTTAACTCAAATGTTTACCATATTGACATCATTTTACCTCCACTTTTAGTTGACTACAGTTATTTAAACATCCTTCATCCTTAACTATGCCAAAAATTTAATTTATAACCACATGCTAGCATTTCATTTACTTGTTTATAAAATCCTCTATTAACATCAAATCCTCATATCCTGTCTTAGCTGAACATCCATAATATTTAATACCAAAAATTCCATCTTCCATGCATATAGTTTATTATCATTCTCCCTTCTTTATGTAATTATATCGTATATCGTAACATTTTCCCCATATTAGTTAACATTTAACTGTATATAGTTTTATTTTATTTTTTAATAGTGATAATTATTGTGATTAATAACCTTTGTATATGGTCCAAAAATATTTCCAACCTTCCCTTCTCATATCCAATTATTATTTATCATATCAATCATATCGTATTAGAGTAGTATGTTTACTGGTTGGTCTCAGGCATCACTCACAAAAACCTGCAAGGTTATCACTCCGGCAGAATAGCAGTAGACTTATATACCGCTTCATAGGGCTTTCAGCCCTCTCTAAGCGGTTTACAGAGAGTCAGCATATTGCCCCCAACAATCTGGGTCCTCATTTTACCCACCTTGGAAGGATGGAAGGCTGAGTCAACCCTGAGCCGGTGAGATTTGAACCGCTGAACTGCTGATCTAGCAGTAGCCTGCAGTGCTGCATTTAACCACTGCGCCACCTTGGCAGATCACTTAAGACAGTGGTCCCCAACCCCCGGTCCGCGGACCGGTGCCGGGCCATGGAGTACCTGGCACCGGGCCGCGCAGCGGCCGGGGGACATGATCGCTGCAGCGCAAAGGCTCCTGGGCCGTGCGCAAAAGCTCCTGGACCGTGCGCAAAGGCTCCAGGGAAGAGAGCCCCGCGCTGGTACGCACGTGATATATAAACAATCAATGTGTCGTCGCGAACAACGCTCCCCCACCCCTGCGCGCGCTCAGCGGGCCACGGTAAAATTATCAAAGGCTGACTGGTCCGCGGCGATAAAAAGGTTGGGGACCACTGACTTAAGACACTAATTTTGACAACAGTAGGGATGGGAGAGGAGAGAAAGAAGGCGAAACTGACTTAATCTGAATTCCTGATCTCTGCACCATCCCAACCCCAAACCAGAACCTCGGAAGTCACCTGATCTGGTCAGGATTTCAAATTGCAACTAGAAATGCCTCCATAATTTGTTTTGTGTGTTCTACTGTAAATTAGAAGGGCTCCTCCCATTTTTTACATGACTGATTTTGCAGTGAGCAACTAAGATCTATTTGGGAGTATACATGTTTTTTTTTAAAACCAACCAATATCTTGGAGCATCTGGTCTTCAGCTTTAATCCCCAGGATTTCAAATTGTCCTATTTCAGACCATCACTCTGGAAAGAATTACTGTCTAAGAGATGTTGCTGGCTATAGTTTCGGCAGAGTTCCACTATGGAACACTGAAGCTCCTTCATCATGGAAATTGCAAATCTGGATGCTTTGTAAAAGCTCATCCCAGCTCTGAAACGGTATCATACGTCTTCCCTGATAGCTGTTGGACCGTCTGATGTCTTTTTCATTTAATTTAGCCTCTTATCGTTGCTGTGTTCTCATTTCCATATATGGGTAAATTGTTCGCATTATCTACCATCAACAGGAAATAATGTACTATTTTTTTTTAAGATCTAAAATTAGGATTCAGTGTAGATGGACTGGAAAATGGTGCCATCTAGTGGAAAGTATGAGATTGGTAAAGGGCTTTGCTTCGTGTCAAGATGTTTCATTGACATACTTCCAGAGGCAGGAAAATGAAATAAAAGGCATTATTATGGTTGGTTGCAAAGTCAGCCAGATGGTTTAACATTTTTATCCATCTGACAGGTCCTTCCCAAGGCTAAACCTATATGCCGTTCAACTCCCAACAGCTTTGGGTAGCTAACAACAAACCAAACAAAGGCATTTCAATAAAAATGAATAAAACATAAAAATAAAAGATGACAAGCGTGATGAATAAATAATCAGTTATTTAAATCTGGCATGGGGAGAATGCCTTTTCACAATGTTCTTCCTTATCACACAGACAGTGAGAATAATTTTAATTTGTATTCTTGATTTTAAAATCTGACTTAACAAATTAGCGCAGTGCACTTATTTATTTAAAGAATTAGTTTTGAAATCATTTCCTTGGAAATTTTATTTCAATACACGCAGCTTTATTTCAAACGAAGTGATTATGACCGGAAGAACAATCTTATTTTTAACATATATTGTATAATTATTAAAACTCTTATTAAAATTATTTTTTAAAAGGCATGTACGTGAATCTATTGGTTGCTATTACTCTGAATTGTCACTAAAGGACGGTGGGGGGGAGATGTGGAAGATTAAAGGGCATTTCAGAGACATAAAAAATAAGTAAAATGCACACTCAGAATGTCTAAATGTCATTATTTGAAGCAACAATGGAATCTATTCTGTGTCTAAAAGGCAACCAATGAGAAGCAGAATTTTTGCTCCACATTAATGATGGGACATGATCCTCCCTATCCTGAAATCAGAAGGTGAGTTCATGAGCCAGAAGAGAATCCTGTAATAAAAGCAGTTAGTTAGCAGTTAGCAGTTAGACTTATATACCGCTTCATAGGGCTTTCAGCCCTCTCTAAGCGGTTTACAGAGTCAGCATATTGCCCCCAACAACAATCCGGGTCCTCATTTCACCCACCTCGGAAGGATGGAAGGCTGAGTCAACCCTGAGCCGGTGAGATTTGAACAGCCGAACTGCAGAACTGCAGTCAGCTGAAGTAGCCTGCAGTGCTGCATTTAACCACTGCGCCACCTCGGCTCCTAAAAGCAGGTTAAACACCATTGCATTGCAAATTCTAGTCCTTTTGTACATGTGTGCATGTATGTTGCTTATACAGAGGGAAAGGATGGATTGTATAAGAGCCGAGGTGGCGCAGTGGTTAAATGCAGCACTGCAGGGAGGGGGAGGAATTCAAACTTCATCCTCAAGTGTAGATCCCTCCTCAAGTGTAGTTTGATTGCAGGCAGAGCCACGTTGCCTTTTAACACACACACACACACACACACACACACACACACACACACAGAGCTGGATAAAACTATATAAGCCCAGCTTCACTGATTACAAGTTTGAAAAGGCAATGTGGCTCTGCCTGCAATCAAAGGCTCGGATCAGCTCCCCTCTGGCTTCTCTGCCTCTTCTCTCACCCCAACCTGCAAACAGGAGGTGAGTGGGTGGGTGGGCTTTATTGCGTTTCAGGCATTTCCCACCCAGACAGCAGGCTGCATTTGCAATGGCAGAGGAGCTGCTTTCAAGCCATTGGAAAACATATCCAATCCAACTTCTGTGTTTGTGTTTGTTTGAGAGAGAGTGAGTGAGAGAGGGAAGGGGGTAGGAGAGATAGTCCAATCCAACTTCTCTGTGTGCATATGTCTGTTTGAGAGAGGGGGAAGGAGGGAGAGAGGGAAGAAGGAGGGAGAGGGAGAAGAAAAAGAATGAAGGAAACTTTTGCAAAGGAGAAAAACAAATGCTGTCACTTTAAATCAGAACTGAGCATGCCTGGCTGTGGAATTCTGGGAGCTGAAGTCCACAAGTCTAAAAAAATTTTTTTGAAACCCACCACTGTGTCAGTGCCTCACCAGCCATAAACCTCACCGCACGTCACTGGCAATCAGGGCTCTCACCCCATCCCAGGTGCCTCCCATCCACGCCCTCCAGGGGCTGGTGAGAGTGTCCTTGGTTCCCAGAAGAAAGAATGTTATTTTGGCTACATATTTCCTCTCAGCTATCTCTACTCCCCCTTCCCTTTCCCACAGCTCCATCCAGCCTCGCTGTGGCAACCCTGAAGACACTCAAAGATGGCTCCAGGGTTGACAGGCTGCCCCTCCTCACTCGAAGAGGGCATCCTGAAAAAGGAAAGAAAAACTATAGAGAATTAAACTAATCCCACTCAGACTCCCTGCAGTTTGTTTTTAACTTTGCCAAACATACATTGATTTTTAAAACCATGTAATTAATATAGCTGTGTCCATTATTTGGAAGCCTAAAGGAACTTCTCCATAGGCCTTTCTAAAAAAAAAAAAGGGGGGGGGGGTTTTCAAACCAGCAAATGGCTCTCCAAAATTTAGAGAACTGGATTTTGATTGTGAATTTGTTCTCAATGGGAAACCAGATAAGTTTTCATTAAATTGAAAAGGAAATGAATGTACGCCACATTTCTAGCACTGGGTCATTTAAGTGGCATCTAGACTGGTTTTTTTGGATGGTCAGAGCACCAGGCTCTGTGTGTGTGTGTGTGTGTGTGTGTGTGTGTGTGTACATACATACACACACACAGACATATATATATATATATATATATATATATATATATATATATATATATATATATATATATATATATATATATATATATACATATACATGTACACGCACACACACACACACACACACACACACATATATATATATATACACATATACATATACATATACATGTACACGTGTACACACACAGACACCCAGACACCCAGACACACCCAGACACAGACATACACACAGACACACACAGACACACACACACACACAGACACACACACACACACACACACACACACACACACACACATATATATATTTAAAGTCACAACCCCTGGTATGCCCAAATATGGGAGGAAGATCACTACTTCCATTCTCTGTCCTTCGGCTCGTCACAAGAGACCATCCAGACAGAAACCCAATATTTTTTACTGTTGCCTTTTTGTTACATTTGTTATATTTGTACTGATAAATAAATAAAGGGAGACTAATATCAATGCAGGTATTAGCTGTGAGCCCAGGAACCCTGGAAACTATCTAAGGACATCAAAACTGATATTAATTGAGAACAGCATTTACTGTTATCTAGGTATCCCCACTTTTTCCTTAATGGGGAAGTAAACAATTCAGCTCTGCAGATTTTATGCTACTGTTGAAATCCAGCAGGGGTCGCCATATATTCTGTGTCTCTCTTCAGCATAGGTATTAATTGTCTCACCATTACAAATGCTATGACATTAAATTAAGGTAGATTTTTAAAAGTGTATGTGATAAAACAATGTCTATTTACCTCACCAGAAGGTCAGAAGTCAAAAGAAAAAAAAAAAGTGGACAGTCTGCCAAGAGAAGATTCACTATGGAAACAATGTGGGAATTTATAAGAATGCAGTGTTATTGGATCTTTCTTTTTTTCCTTTATTTAAAACTGAGAAATATTTCCCAAAAAGAAAGTAGCTACAGATGGTTACTGAGGCTATGCAATTAATGCTCAGTGTTACATTAATAAGCGATAACAAGCAGAATACATAGTTGTTTTATATATATATATATATATATATATATATATATATATATATATATATATATATATATATATATATATATATATATATATATATATATATATATATATATATATATATATATATATATATTAAGCTCAGCTGATAAAGGAGAACCTTGTGGCTTAGTGGTTAACACATCTGCCTAGTATGTAATACAGCCCAGGTTCGAATCCCAGTAAGGGTATGGCTAGCTGATGAGAGCTAAATAGCTTGAAATAGATCTATACTAGTCTCCCTTTATTTATTTAGCAGCACAAATACAACACACACACACACAAAACACTATATATATATATATATATATATATATATATATATATATGTATGTATGTATGTATGTATGTATGTATGTATGTATGTATGTATGTATGTATGTCTGTCTGTCTGTCTGTCTGTCTGTCTGTCTGTCTGTCTGTGTGTTGTATTTGTGCTGATCTAAACTCTACTAACTAACTAACTAACTAACTAACTAACTAACTAACTAACTAACTAACTAACTAACTAACTAACATATATATATATATATATATATATATATATATATATATATATATATATATATATATATATATATATATATATATATATATATATATATATATATATATATATATATATATGTTATAGTTAGCTTCCTCCCATAATTGGGGCATACCAGGGGTTGTGACTTTAAATATAGACCTTTCTCCCTGGCTCAAGCTGATAACGGAGGACAGCCTGTGGCTTAGTGGTTAACATCTCTGCCTGATATGCAATCAGCCCAGGTTCGAATCCCAGTAAGGGTATGGCTAGCTGATGAGAGCTAAATAGCTTGAAATAGATTTATACTAGTCTCCCTTTATTTATTTATCAGCACAAAGATAACACATACACACACACACACACGCACATAGTGTTTTGAGCTGAATTGTAAAATCTCTACTATACCATTCATAATTATTGATTTACATTCATTGATTGATTGAATCATCAGTTTGGATTAAAGTAGTAGGTATCGTAGTAGTAGGTACAATATGTACACATAAAATCTTTTCAGCTTTTCCTCTCAGTTTAGATCCAGAAGGTGGTGCTCACTCCTAGCAAAATATCTAAATAAGCTGTCATTGGATGGTAAGGGTTGAAAGCAACAACTTTCTCATCTCAGACAAATTCATGTTCCCCTGTTGACTTTTCATTGCACTATTAAACAAATAAAATATCAGCTAACTGCATAACCTCCTGTGCAAACAGAAATGAACAAAAGCTGTGGAAGAACAATGCTTAACTATCAATAAAGCCCCAGTAGTGTGGAAATTAAGTTCATAATTTCAGAGACCTAAATGGCAAATGAGAAAACACGTTGCTTTGCTGATAGGGCATCTCGTTTAGCTGAGTCTTCTTAGGTGAAACAACAAAGGATTTAGATTACCAACCATTTAAAACAAAGATTAATGATGTTTCATTTCTGTCTCCTCCAAAAACACTTGAAATATTCAGGGATAGAAAAAAAACGGATTGTTATAAAACATCAGGCAATATGCCTATCTTAACAGAATATTGTTTTTCCTCGTTGTTTACAAAATGTGAAATGAAGGATGGGGTTCGACTGGACTACAAGAAGCAGTTGTGAGGGAGGAAGCATCCTTTTGCTGTGATTGTTAAATAAGCAATGGCTCCTTTTAGTAGGCTGACATAAATTCAATAATTGAGAACTGAGATACCCCTCAAGGTAAGGATCCTGCTTTTCAAAATGAATCTGGCCTTTGAGAGCCATGCTGACATGCTTGCCCTCAATTTAAATATTAAAAACAGCAGCACAATTAGGAAAAAAAATGTGAGACATTAGCTGATTGCAAATTGCCATTTAACGTCAGTAGGGTTGCTGATTGGCTAATACAGAGGCCTTCAAACTTGGCAACTTTAAGACTTGTGGACTTCAGCTCCCAGAATTCTCTAGCCAGCTGCTGGCTGGAGAATTCTGGGAGTTGAAGTCCACAAGTCTTAAAGTTGCCAAGTTTGGGCACACCTGGGCTAAAACAACAACAAAAAGTTAATTTGACCTATTCGTATAGCTTCTGAAGCAGCTCGTGTGAGAGAACTGCAGAAAATAGTTATTTTAACACTAAAAAAGGGTTCTCCATTCACCCGCCCATTAATTATGAACAGTGGTGGGATTCAGCCAGTTCGCACCTATTCAGGAGAACCGGCTGTTAACTTTCTAAGCAGTTCGGAGAACCGGCTGTTGGAAGAAATCTCCTTTTGTTTTTTTCCACTTTACAGGGCTAATCCTGTAAGGAAGGCAGGAAGGAAACATTCTGGTGTTGTTTCTAGCCTAATCTTTATTGCCCTGTTTACAGAAACTGCCTCTCAGGTTAACCCTTATTACATTGTAACAGCTAAGGCAAAGCATCCATCGACGTGAGTGATGTTGAGTTGGCCACGCCTACCCAGTCACATGACCACCAAGCCCCGCCTACCCAGCTGGTCTTTAGGATAGAGAACCGGTTGTTAAATTATTTGAATCCCACGGCTGATTATGAAGCACCTTTTTCTAAGCATTTGCATACTATGCATCACTCCTCATCTTACACAGCAGAGTTGGCTAAAACGGTTCCACCACAAAACCGCGGAGTACAAAATCGCGCTCGACGAAAGCGCGCATTTGACGTCATCACAGCGCGACGAAAACATCGCACTGTGATCGAAAAATGTAAAAATAAAGCGAAAACCTTCCCCTAACCCCCCCAAACCTAACCCTAAACCTAACCCTAAACCTAACCCTTAACCTAACCCTAAATCTAACCCTAAACCTAACCCTTAACCTAACCCTAAATCTAACCCTAAACCTAACCGTTAACGTAACGCTAAACCTAACGCTAACCCTTAACCTAACGCTAAACGTAACGCTAACGCTCTAACCCTAACCCTAACCCTTAACCTAACCCTAACCCTAACCCTAACCCTAAACCTAACCCTTACCTTTATGTGAATCGGCTTGCTTTAATTTTATTTAAATTTTTAATTTTTTTCGTCGCGCTGTGATGACGTCACATGCGCGCTTTCGTCGATCGCGATTTTGTCCTCCGCGGTTTTGACGGGTCACGGGCTAAAACATCAGGCAGTGAATCTCTGGTCAAATGCTCCTTGTAGTTCTTGAATATGGCAAGTTTCACACCCGCCAGAGAATTGCTCTTATTTGCTATCCCATAAAACAGAGTTGTCTCTGAGTTTCCACTGGTAGAATAAAATGCAGACTCAATCAGTGCCTTAGAAGTGATTGGTACTTGCAGACAGAGGCAATTGCCTTAGAGAGACTGCATGATTTGATGAGAACAGTTGGTGAATGAAGGAGCACTTCTGAATGGGAGCTGCAGCGTTCACTTCCCATCATGGTTTCAATCAATCAACCAGAATAGAACTGGGAGAGAGATCTTGGAGGGTCTTCTAGTCCAGCTCCCTGCTCAAGCAGACCCTATACCATTTCAGACAGGTGACTGTCCAGCCTCTTAATAACCTCCAGTGATGAAGCACCCACATCTTCTGAAGGCAAGTCATTCATTCCACTAGTGAATTGTGGATTGAATCTCACCGGCTCAAGGTTGACTCAGCCTTCCATCCTTCCGAGGTGGGTAAAATGAGGACCCAGATTGTTGTTGGGGGCAATAATGCTGACTCTGTAAACCGCTTAGAGAGGGCTGAAAGCCCTATGAAGCGGCATATAAGTCTAACTGCCATTGCTATTGCTATTGTTCTCACGGTTAAGGAATGTCTGCTTAATTTCAGGTTTTATCTCTCCTTGATTAGTTTCCATCCACCGTTTCTTGCTTTGCTTTGTAGGAAGTTATCACCCAGCCCTCTCCTAGAAAAATGAAATATTGAAAAGGCAATATTCAATATTGAATATTCTCTGGATATGAAAAGAAAGAAACATGTTTTAAAAGACAGAATAGCTCCCTGTAGCTTCCTGCCCATCCCCACTTTGTCAATGGGCCATTAAGAAGGCCAAGCTAGTCCCTTTACATAATAAAGACTTCTCCACTGCAGCTCCAGGGGGATGGGATTAAAAGCATGATAATATTGGCCCTTTACTCAATTCGCCATGTGGCATCTGAGAACTCAACCAAACCTGGATTCAAAACACAGCCTAGAGAATTGCCACTGCATGGCCCCATGGGAGTCTGACAACCAATCAGAATGCATTTCTTACACAGGAACAGGAAACAGAGAGGTGGGACTGAACTGGTTATAAAAAGCCTAGCAAGCCCCTCCCTCAGCCCTCTCTTCTTCTCCACCAACATTGAACCATGTGATCACCTTTTCTGTTCAGGGCTCAAGTCATGTGGTCCTGTCCACCAATAAACCATCTTTCCAAGCAGCCTCCATGTCTCCAGTGTCTTTTTCCCCACTTGGAGCCGAACCCAGAGGACATTTCAGTCTTTTGAGGCTTTGGAAAATAGGTTATAACCCCTCCTTCTTCAATCTAGAAAACTAGAAGTCTCCGATGAAATCCAGAACCCTGATTCTCTTCAGGTTTAACTGAATGATTCCCAGGGTAGGGCTTCCTAAAAATAACAATTCTAACGAAAGTTGAAGGAATTGACTTTCATTCTCTCTCATGTGTATAAATATGGTCCAGAAGACCAATCTGCACATACAAGAAGATAATCTTACCTTTACACCTCTCCCCTTTTTTTAATCAAACAGCCCCATGGATTACAAAAGGGCTTAAACCAATGGAAATTATTATATTATTCAGAGTTGTTTCCCTTTCTCAAGGCCTTTGGGTTTTTACAGATTGTTTATGTTCTGAGAATATAGCTCTTCCTTGTCAAGAAACTAGGGCAGTGCCATCATTAATATTGCTCCACATATAATTTATTCTGCAGCTTATTTGAAGAGGTAGGATATGAAATGTTATTAGTAATCTCTACAAAATTCTCCAGGATATAATATCATTTATCTGGCTTTCTTATTTTGCATTCATTCTGAATGATAAACATGTTTATTGTTTCTCACGACTGAATAATTCTTACAAGTTTTGGTGGTTGACACCATTCTAATCGGAATATATTAAGTAATGTCATAAGATGTCTACACAAGTGATTCCTACTCTTCGTGAGAATCTAGCCTCTGAATTATTCATTAACTGAGAAGAAATCCAATAGTTCATGCTGTTTGCTTGAGTAATCTCACAATCACTTCATCTCAAACAAGTAAGCCAATTTATGTAAGGGAGGAAGTAGTCTATATACAGCCGGTTCTAATTTGGTTTATTCAATGAACTATAATTTCCTTATCTGCTGGGCAGAGGATGATGGGATCTGCAGTCCCGTGGCATGACAAAACCGCGCTCGACTAAGCCGTACCCGATTAAACCGCGTCGCTGACGTCATCAACAGGGCAACAACAGCGAGCGCGGAGAAAGAAGGGCGCTTTAAATAGCGCTTTGAAAGCAAGCCGATTCAACTTAAGGTAAGGGTTAGGTTTAGGATTAGCTTTAGGGTTAGCTTTAGGGTTAGGTTAAGGGTTAGGGTTAGGTTTAGGGTTAGGTTAAGGGTTAGGGTTAGGTTTAGGGTTAGGTTAAGGGTTAGGGTTAGGTTTAGGGTTAGGTTAAGGGTTAGATTTAGGGTTAGGTTTAGGGTTAGGTTAAGGGTTAGGTTTAGGATTAGGTTTAGGGGGGTTAGGGTTAGGTTTAGGGGTTAATTTTAGGTTTAGCGTTTACAGCGTGCTTCTGTCTCCGCGCTGTTGTCGCCCTGTTGATGACGTCAGCTACATGGTTTCGTCGAGCGCGGATGAGGATGTAATATACTTACTGCCTTGGCTTTGGCCAGTGTGTGTGTTTGTGTGTGTTTCACAACACTTTTTGATTATGAGTGGTATCCTAAAATACATTGAACTTTGCCATGCATTTCAATTGCTTAAGATTGTGCAAAGGGATTAGCATCATGCATGGGGAGATAAATGTCAAATGAACAGATAGAGTTCAGAAAAGCAACCGATGATACTGTATAATTAATACTAGATATAAAAGGAAAATATCTAGAATGTATGATCTGATTTACCTTTGCATCCCAGACTATAGTTTGGATTATACAGATCATGCCAGAATGTTTTAAGGCGAATGGAAGTGCCAGAATAACTATTCTTCTAAGGAACCTTAAGAATGGACTAGAATCTGCTATAAGAACTGAATTTATAGTGACAGCATGATTCAGCATGCGAAAAGATGTAAGATAAGGGTGGAGATTATCATCAGCCCTATTTAATTGATTGGAGAATTGAAAAGATAACTTCTGAATGAAATGTGGAGGTCAAAACAATAATACTAATGTGCAGATGATGCCACATTGCTAGCTGAAAATAAAGAACACATTGAAAACTATTTTAGGAAACAAATGCGTGCACTATTTTTTCCCCAGCTAGAAATAAAACGCAAACCAACACAAACGCACACCTTGAGCAACAAAAGATCCTTATTTATTTTCACTCCAACAGAAATACACATTCAAAGACCAAACATGAATATATGCATTCGTTCAATTTGAACATAGTGTACAATAGATTACTAAATATTTTGCAAAAAGGATCGTTTGGAATAAGAAGATTTAGGAGGCCATCATTTGTAAAATAATCTACCAATTTATTTGCCCAATAAATTTTGTGCATATGAATATTTGTGTGGGTAGATAACAAATATGCACAGTCATTTAAAATTAAAATATCCATCAACGATATTAAATAATTCCTTCATATTTTCAATATTCCTTAATTCTGCATGTTTATATATCTGCATGATATATACGTTTCCTTTTACTTAATTTTACCCACCTACAGTTTATTTATTTTAATAAAGATAAAATACATGACGTATCGGGACTTTTTTCACCTTTGCTAAACTGGGCGTGGTCAGCACGTGATAGCAATAGCAACAGCAGTTAGACTTATATACCGCTTCACAGGGCTTTCAGCCCTCTCTAAGCAGTTTACAGAGTCAGCATATTGCCCCCACAGTCTGGGTCCTCATTTCACCCACCTCGGAAGGATGGAAGGCTGAGTCAACCTTGAGCCGGTGAGATTAGAACCGCTGAACTGCAGATAGCAGTCAGCTGAAGTGGCCTGCAGTACTGCACCCTAACCACTGCACCACCTCGGGTCTGGCCAGTGGGGTGTGGGTTTGATAGCCCTCCTCTAGTGCATTTATCCAAGGGAAAATTAAAGTGTGTGTGTGTGTGTGTGTGTGTGTTTTCCCAAAAATAAGACAGGGTCTTACTTTCTTTTGATCCCTGAAATAAGCACTTGGCCTTATTTTCAGGGAGGTCTTATTATTTTTGAGGTTCAGGAGGCGGTGAGCGTGGTAACTTCATGGCTGCTGCTGTGTTGCAATATTTTCAGGGAGGGCTTGTTTTGGGGGGAGGGCTTATTGTAGCACATGCGCTCAAAAGCCCGATTGGGCTTATTATCCAGGGAAGTCTTATTTTCAGGGGAACAGGGTATATATTCTTTTCACCTTTACAGTATATGGAGTAAACTGCTTCTTCCAGAGCCTCTGAGGATTAGAAACAAAAACAAGGTTTCTTGACAATTGTTATTTACAGATCAAACGTCTCTAGATTAAGCAGCTGTGCTAAGTTGTAAAAAACAAAATACTTGGGGAAACATACTTCATTTCTAAAACTGCACCTAGAGAATTTAGTGAGCTCGAATGATATGGGCGAAGTAAGCAGGAGATTTTCATGCCAGCATCGAGGGTTGTGCATTCAGTGCTAACATAGACATTTGACCGCCCAATCGATCCATAATATGTTTACAGATAGTTGGAGATATCCAGATCATTATGCACAAAATCAGATACGATATTAAATGTAGAAGCCTCTCTTATTTATCTCGTGCCAAAACGGGTACATCCCTGGCAACCACAGGGAATTCTGCCAAGCCCTGCATGAAAGAGGCTAACTGTGATTGATGCAGCTAATGCTCACCAACGCAGAGAAGGATGGGCCTTTAACTCCGCTTTCTGAGTCCCGAAGGAGAAGGCTGGTTCTGTAATCCATCAAGGCAATGAATGAATCTTGTTTTGAATAACATTTGAGCCACTCAATGAGGGAGAACCAAGGTAGCTTGTATGAAAGGCTTGCATAAAGACACCATGCTAGAGCAGTGAAGTGTTTGAAGGTGGAGGACAAAGTTGCTGCATTTTTAGAACGGCTCAATGGGCAGAGGACAGGAGGCAAGCAAATCGAAGAAGGAGAAGTTATATAAAAGCCTATATACAGGCTAGGTGGAAAATAGATCAAAAAATTGGCTTTATTCAAGTTGAGGATAACTTGTTTAAACAAATAAGAGATCAAAGCTTAATGCATATAAAGAGGATATATAATGTATTAATACAGATGGATTCGGAAACAGAATTAGTTAAAGATTGTATGATAAAATGGGCTCAAAATATTGAGGAACCAATAATGTTGGATACATGGCAAAGAATCTGGGTAAGAAATGTGAAATTTACACAAGCTCAAAATCTGAGAGAAAATTTTTACAAGATGTTCTATAGATGGTATTTAGATCCTAAAAAGTTGGCTTCTATGTATCCGAATGTACAGCCTAAATGTTGGAGGTGTGGTTCTCTCGATGCTACATATTATCATATATGGTGGACTTGCCAAAAGGTTAAGGCATTCTGGATAAAAATATGGTGGGTCATGCAAAATGTTTTTAAAAGAAGGATAAAGTTTACTCCTCAGTTATTTTTACTAGGTATATGTACTGACTTTACAGTGGTAGAGACCAATTTGATTCTGCACCTGATAACTGCAGCAAGACTGTTGGTGGTGCAATATTGGAAGAAGGAAGACTTGCCTACAATCCAAGAATGGACATTGAAAGTAACAAACTTAGCTGAAATGGCTAAAATATCGGCATATCTCAAAGATCATTCAAATGAGAGATATAAACGAGACTGGAAAAAATGGATTGACTATATACAAAATAAATACGGGACTAAGAAATTCCAGTTAGCCTATGCTTAAGATCAGAAATGATTTAAATTGTTTAAAGTTAGTTCAGTAAGAAGAAGCTAAGGTCAATCTAGAATGTCATTAATTTCTTTATTTCTTTTTTCTCAATAGATTTTAGACTGTGTTAGTTAAAAATCCATACCGTGTACGGGTTCTGGGAAGTCGGGGGGGGGGGAAGGAGGAGGGGGGGTGGGGGGGTGGGGGGGTGGAGGGAGGGAGGGGTACACACAACAAAAAAAATTGTACTTCAATGTCTTAATGATTGACAAATGATGACATATTTGTGTTTTTTTTTAAAGAAAAAAAAAACAAAAAACAAAAAAAAAAGCCTATACAAATGGTCCTCAAATTATGTCTGTAATCGAGCAATTACAGGTAGTCCTCGACCTATCACCATTCGAACAATGGCCATTGAGAGAGACCGCCTACTGCCAATTACCTCCACTAGACCAATTCGATCGCATCGATTAGGCCTCCTCCGAATTCCATCTTCTAGCCAGTGCAAACTGGCAACTACCCGGAGGAGAGCCTTCTCGGTGGCTGCTCCGTCCCTTTGGAACGAACTCCCCGTGGAGATTCGGACCCTCACCACCCTCCAGTCCTTCCGCGCCGCTTTAAAGATCTGGCTGTCCCGGCTGGCCTGGGGTTAAGATTGTAGCCCCACTCGAATTGTACGATTGTTGTGTTTTCTTTTTAACATGCTGTATTGTCTATTGTTTGTCTTCTCCCCCTCCCTCTTTTGAATTGTGAGCCGCCCTGAGTCCCCCCAGGGAAAAGGGCGGCATACAAATAAAGGCAAAACAAACAAAAAAAACAAACATTGGAAGTTGCAACGGCCCACGTTTCTGGGCAGTTTGGTGAACTGGTTGTTGGAAGAAATCATTAGGGCAGAGAACTGGTTGTTAAATTATTTGAATCCCACCACTGGGATTGTCTGTATGTAAAAGTTGCCAGGAGTCAAGACTGATTGGAAGCCACACACAAAACACGATCATCTTTTCCTAAAACCCTCTTGCATGGCTCTTAAGAATCTGTTTTTGAGTCTCTTCATTTGACCTGATTTCAACATGTAGTGAGGACACAGAGTTGACCAGTGTTTGCTTCCTTCCTTCCTATCATATACATTTGATTGCCCAATCAATCAATAATGTGTTTACAGTGTCATAGGAAAATTCTTATAGGAAACAAAGGCGACAACACAAGCAATAATTCTTACTTTAAGATCAAAGGTTTATTGTTTCTACTAATAATTTGGAACATTATAAATGAATAGTTATAAAAGAAATAATAGCAGTAATACAATGCATTAACAAGTCATTGCGATAGGCCAATGGTTCACAGCAGATCCTACATGGACTACAGAGGTGTGTTCCTACCAGTTCGCACCTATTCGGTAGAACCGGTTCGTCAAATCTACCGAACCGGTTAGAAGAGGTTCCACCGGTGGACCCGGAAAGCAGGCCACACCTACAGAAGAGCTTCCAAATTTTTTTGAAACCCACCACTGGTCCTTGGATATGATTATTCTACACTATCATGCTCCTATTTATAAAACTCAGTGCCTCTGTGAAAGGTAAGGATGACTACTGCGTTTGTGGTGCAATCAGAACATTGCGTGTGTTGAAGTTGTTTTAACGCAAACCAAAGATGCCTTTTAAAAAACAAGTTTACATCCTATTCTTAGGCATGCCAGTGCTGTGTGTGAGGTAATTTAAGGTGGTTCTGACAAGTGTCGTCGGCATCTTCATATCCGGTCACATGGGCGGCAAGCCACTCCCATCCGGTCACATGGGCGGCAAGCCACTCCCACAAAGGAGGCCACACCCACAGAGTAGGTTCGAACAATTTTTGAAACCCACCACTGATGGACTGCTATAAATCAAATGGCCCTGAGCTGATCTTGAAACCTAACCTTTATACTGTTCTTCTAACCACATACATGCTTCACAACTTCATTAACTGTCACTATCCGTGAACACCTGTGTACATTACTTTCAATTCCTCATTTCCAACAGTTTCATTCTTCCCGTTTTGAATGAATCCATACAAGTGCATATTTTGCACACAAAAAAACATTTTTCACAGTTAGCAATGGCTCAGCAGTATTACAAATATTTCTGGCAAATTTTGAAATCATCCTAGCTGAAAACCTTGGTTCATATCTTTTCTTCTGGGGGCCTTCTATTATCCATAGGACGTATTGAATGTAATAGATCGATAGGCTATACTTCTTGATTCTCACAACAGATAGGGGGATCCAGATCATTAGGCACAAAATCAGATGTGATATTAAATGAAGAAGCCTCTCTTATTTATCTCATGCCAAAATGGGTACATCCCTTGCAACCACAGGGAACTCTGCCAAGCCCTGCATGAAAGAGGCTAACTGTGATTGATGTAAAATTGATACAAGTGACTGGCAGCATCTTGTACCTTAGGTTAACAGGGGTCATACCAGGGGTGGGTTTCAACCGGTTCGCGGCGGTCCCTGCGAACCAGTTGGTCGGCGAACCCGGAAGTAAGTAACTTCCGGGAACGGCGAAGGGCCCACCCGCGCGCCCGTGCTCCTTACCCGGTTTTGACGAGTTCTGCGCTTCCACGCATGCGCAGGATGCATACAGCGCCTGCGCGATCCTCCAGGAGCAGCTGGAGCATCGCACAGACGCTAGTATGCATGCGTGCGCTGCGCGCGTGTGCGCGTGTGCCGCACGCGTGCACGATGACGCTGCACGCGTGCACGAGGACGCCGCCGGCCTCGTTCCAACCGAATCAGTTGGAACGGGGCGAGAAACCCACCCCTGGGTCATACAGTCACAAAAATTCCCCCTCACCCCAATTTACACAGAAAGGAAGGAAACTGCTAACCTATGTCCAAAATATTATGCCAGCGTTCCTTTGCTGGTGGTTTGCAAACCCAAAATTCAGCAAAGCTGCTGCGATGTGGGAAGCAATGCACAGGAAACCTGATTCTAATACAGAAGTAAGCAAAATCACTCAAATGCCCCAATAGCTCTGCTGTGACCATGGTTATAGGTTGCTATGGCAGCTGGATTGGGGAAGGGGCAGATAGATGGTAAACAAAGCATACAGGAAGAGAAAATCTTCAGGAATAGACTGCTTGAAGAAGAAAGGGGGGTGGATCGCCTTAGTCCTCAGCCGTCTGGCTTCACAGATCCGCTTTTAATCTTGGTTTTCCATTTCTCTCTCCATGTTCTCTAGGGGTTAGAGGAAGAGGGGTGTTCGGCCTGATTCAGGCTGGAAGGCAAGGTGGCCTCCTGTCAATGAGAAAGCAGATCATCCACAAGTTCTGTTGTCCCAAATATGCTTTTTTTCAGGAGGCAACTGGATTTCTTGGTTTTTCTTTTGAAGGCGTTTCGCTTTGATGAAAGAAATGTCCTTCTGGGTTCGGCTCCAAGTGGGGAAAAAGACACTGGAGACATGGAGGCTGCTTGGAAAGATGGTTTATTGGTGGACAGGGCCACATGGCTTGAGCTCCTGAACAGAAAAGGTGATCACATGCTTCAATGTTGGTGGAGAAGAAGAGAAGGGCCGAGGGAGGGGCTGGCTTGGCTTTTTATAACCTGTTCAGTCCCACCTCTCTGTTTCCTGTTCCTGTGTAAGAAATGTATTCTGATTGGTTGTCAGACTCCCATAGGGCCATGCAAGGGCAACTCTCTAGGCTGTGTTTTGAATCCAGGTTTGGTTGAGTTCTCAGATGCCTTGTGGTCAGTTGGGGCCAATATTATCATGCTTTCCTGTAGCTGGTGGAGAAGTCTTTATTATGTAGAGTGGACTAGCTTGGCCTTCTTAATAGCCCATTAACAGTGGGGATGTGGGCAGGAAGCTACAGGCAACTATTCTGTCTTTTAAAACATGTTTCTTTCTTTTCATATCCAGAGAAATATTCCATATTTCCTAGGATATTTCATTTTTCTGGGAGAGGGCTGGATGATAACTTCCCACAGCTTCTCATCCAAGAAACGTCTTCCGCTCTCCTGAAAAAGCACCTTTGGGATAACCATGACTGGATGACTGAGAATCTCTACAGTCCACAAGTTTTGTCGTTTCCAATAAACTACAACATAACCAGGAGCAAATTGGCACAGATCTCCGAAGCAGAATACATTGGGAGATCAAACAGCTTCAATCAAAGCAGATGGCAAAGTGAGGCAAAACAGAAGTGTGGAGGTATTGTTAGATAGTGCAGCCTTCAGAAAAAAAAAGTAGGAATTGGATACAGATTCTTCAAATGTTCCTGCTTGCAAACTGTGAGTCCACACTGTTGATTTGTGTCAAAAGGACTCACAAGTGCATATAGGCAGTATAAACAACTGTCAGCAACCACCCTGCTTTTTTTTTTTTATTAACTCTACCTCTTCTGGGAAGCCAGTGACTAAAACTGTTTTTGTATCCGTTGACAAACAATATGCTAGAATTGTGTTAATAGCAGGAAGAGATAACACACAGACGCACTCAGGGGAATAGATGTGCAAAATTTCAGAGAACTACACACATCTCAGCGTAGTCAATGACATAAATGAAAGACTCATTACATGTTACACCCACTACAAAGAACACAGTGAGAAAAACAGTGAAATACTGTATAAAATTTGAAGTAGCTTGATCTGGTTGCATGTTGGCTACAGAGGGGCAGTGGTCGGTTATAACTGGTACGCCTTGGTACGGGTGTACCGGTGTCTGCTGGGAGCACCTGCTATCGTTCCGGTACAGTGCTCCAGAGGGCCTGCCTGCCCGCCCGCGCTCCTTACCTGTATTTGAGTTGTTTGGGGCTGCCGCACACGCTCAAGGAGCGTATGGCACCTGCACGATGCTCTGCTGAGCAGCTGAAGTGTCGCAGAGGTGTCGCGGAGCATCGAAGGCAGTAAGTATGGATGCGCGCCTGCGCGCATTCTTGTGGTGAACACCCAGCCCCGTTGCACTGTATCGGTTGCAGTGGGATCCAGAACCCAACACTGCAGAGGGGGCATAGCCACAAATGTTGCAGCATCAAGCTGATATTGATGAAGAATGGACTGGAATGGACTGGAATGGAATAGAATAGAATAGAATAGATACTGGAGTGGAGTGGAATGGAATAGAATAGAATAAAATAAAATAGAATAGAATAGATATTGGAGTGGAGTGGAGTGGAATGGAATAGAATAGAATAAAATAGAATAGATATTGGAGTAGAGTGGAATGGAATGGAATGGAATAGAATAGAATAGAATAGAATAGAATAGATATTGGAGTGGAGTGGAGTGGAATGGCATAGAATAGAATAGAATAGAATAAAATAGAATAAAATAGAATAGATATTGGAGTAGAGTGGAATGGAATGGAATGGAATAGAATAGAATAGAATAGAATAGAATACAATACAATACAATACAATACAATACAATACAATACAATAGATATTGGAGTGGAGTGGAATGGCATAGAATAGAATAAAATAGAATAAAATAGAATAAAATAGAATAAAATAGAATAAAATAGAATAAAATAGAATAAAATAGAATAAAATAGAATAAAATAGAATAAAATAGAATAGATATTGGAGTAGAGTGGAATGGAATGAATGGAATAGAATAGAATAGAATAGAATAGAATAGAATAGAATAGAATAGGAGAACTCTTTATTGGCCAAGTGTGACAGACAAGGAATTTGTCTCTGGTACAGAAGCTCCCAGTTGTAACTATCCGTTGAAGTCTGTGTCTGTCTTGTTAAAGAGATGCAGATGATAGACTCAGTAATTCCTTTGTAGAAGTGTATCAGCAGCCTTTGGAGCAGTCTGAGCTTTCCGAATTGGCTCCGGAAGAACAGACCTGAACATCCTAGTGCAGGAGTTTCTTCGTGTGCAGAAGCAAATTCATGTGCTGGGACTAGAGAGACAAACGTTTGATGAACAACTGTCCTGTTTACTCTGAAGCTACAACAGTGCTTGAAAAGTACCTTTATTGTCAGTCCTCACATTTACAATTGTCACAGCATCTGGGAGATCACTTGATTGGTCATTTCAGCATTTTACAACCAGCTAGCATTTCTGACCGTCACAGTGTCCCATGGAAACTTTAAAAAAAAACTTTTTAAGCGTTTTTTTTTTTAATACAGATTCTCCAGAAACGTGGGGGTGGAAGGGTCTGTTTTTGCTCCCAGCAAGCTTTCCTGCTAGGCCAAACAAAGGGAGTGCAGGCGGGGGGTGCTGAGAAAGAAAGAAGAAGAAGAAAGAGAGAGGGAGGGAGGGAAAAAGTAGAGGAAGGCAGGACTACAAACCTGGCACTAGAGGCAGCTTTAGAGGATAATCCAGGGCTGGAAGGGACCTGGAGCTCATCTAGTCCCAACCCTGCTCCAGCAGGACATTGTTAAAGTGAGTTTTTTTGTCTTCTGATCCCCCAGTTACATGACTGCATAGCCATGCCCACCTAGTCACATGACCCCACCCAGCCATGCCCACCAAGCCATGCCCACAGAACCAGTAGCAAATCAATTTAACCAGGTTCGCCTGGTCCGTCAGTTGCGCCCCTTCCTGGATCGGGATGCTCTGTGTACAGTCACTCATGCCCTCGTCCTTTCTCGCCTGGACTACTGCAACGCTCTCTACATGGGGCTGCCCTTGAAGAGCACCCAGAGGCTTCAACTAGTCCATAATGCGGCTGCGCAGGTTATCATGGGGGCACCTAGGTGCTCCCATGTTGCACCCCTTTTAGGCGGCCTGCACTGGTTGCCAGTTGTCTTCCGGGTGCGATTCAAGATACTAATTATGACCTTTAAAGTGCTCCATGGCTTAGGCCCAGGATACCTGCGAGACCCCCTACTGCCACTGGTAGCTTCCCACCGTCCAGTGCAATCCCACAGAGTTGGCCTCCTCAGGGTGCCGTCGGCCAGACAGTGTCGGCTAGCGACCCCCAGGGTGAGAGCCTTCTCTGTGGGAGCGCCTCCCCTCTGGAATGAGCTGTCCCCGGAGCTTCGTATAATCCCCGACCTCCGGTCCTTCCAACGTGCCCTAAAAAGTTGGCTTTCCCAACAAGCCAGCTTGGCCTGAACAAAACAAAACAAATTATTGATTATTTTTAATTTTAATCGAATTTTTTAAAAATGTTATTGTGAATCTTAATTGGGTTTGTTTTTTGGATACTCTATCTATTTTTTTTTAACTTTTGTAATATGTGTTTTTTTTTTTTTAATGTTGTACGCCGCCCTGAGTCCTTGGGAGAAGGGCAGCATATAAATCCAATAAACCAAACCAAACCAATTTAGATTTTACCACTGCAACAAGGCTTTTCTTAAAGCATCTGACAGTGAAAAGGAGGCCTGGGGCGATGCGTGCAAGTGAGGTGAGTCAGTGGATCATACACACACACACACACACCGGAAAATAAGACCTGGTGCCTTTTTGGGGTGCAAAAAAATATAAGATAGGGTCTTATTTTCAGGGAAACACACAGTGGTGGGTTTCAAAAATTATTCGAACTTACTCTGTGGGTGTGGTCTTCTTTGTGGGAGTGGCTTGACACCCATTTGACCAGATGGGAGTGGCTTGCTGCCCATGTGACCGGATATGAAGATGCCGCCAACACTTGTCAGAACCACCTTAAATTACCTCACACACAGCACTGGCATGCATGATGTAAACTTGTTTTTCAAAAGGCATCTTTGGTTTGCGTTAAAACAACTTCAACACACACAATGTTCTGATTGCACCACAAACGCAGTAGTCATCCTTACCTTTCACAGAGGCACTGAGTTTTATAAATATGAGCATGATAGTGTAGAATAATCATATCCAAGGACCAGTGGTGGGTTTCAAAAATTTTTGGAACCTCTTCTGTAGGTGTGGCCTGCTTTCCGAGTCCACTGGTGGAACCTCTTCTAACCGGTTCGGTAGATTTGACGAACCGGTTCTACCAAATAGGTGCGAACTGGTAGGAACCCACCTCTGGAAACACAGTATGGAGAGAACCAATGATTGCTTCCAAGTCTACCTCTAATCTCTCAGTCTCCTACTACCTTTTTTTATATATAGATCCACATTTGAGGAGCATACATATATATTTACACAACTTATATCCAAGAGCTTTATAATTCATACACAATCTGCAGCAAACTCTACATTCCCAGTTTATTTAATAAGCCAACCCATAGCTCATTTTATATAAAAAAAAATAGTTACACTAAGTAGGAGTCAAATCCTTGCAAAGGACAGACTGGGCTTTGCTATATAATCACATTGTACCTCAGTGTCAAAGAAAAGGTTGTTAGCCTGAGGATTAGGTAATCAGAAATACTAAGAAATCTAATCCCATTTCTATTGCTTTGGAAGACAATGAATAGGGCTCTATCAAAAAAAGGGGGAAATCTGTCAGCTAAAAGAGCTTCAGAGGCCAGGTTTTAAATCCACGATATTGCATTGGCATTTATAGCTTTATAAAGAGTGCAAACCATTTGCAATAAATTTCTCAATTAGAGCTGTGATTCTGGGATTTCCACCACCACCACATAGAATGCAATGAACACCAATGACAAAGTTGGCCAGGATCCAAATGTATGCTGGGAAATCTGGCATGACTTCCCACCATCACTATCCCAACAATGAAAACAGCAATAAAGCAATCCCATAGAGTCGGTGAACCACAGTTAAACTTTTAGACAAGTACATAGCAGAGCTGTTAGTTTCCTTTGTCCTTGAAAATTACACCACCCACAAGGCAAGCCTTAATTCACTTTAACCTTTCCAACACTTTACAGGACCGAGCATTAGAAGCATCAGAGGAGGTTGGTGCAAAGCAGAGCCAAAGGAAATGCTTTTTTTTCTTCTTCTTCTGGAGATTTGGGACGTAAATCCTGTGAAATGTTACAAGATTCATTTGGTGCAAAGGACTTCAGAGTATTGCTGTTGATATTCTGCTTTGTTTCAGCATTCTATCCGAAGTTATTTTGACAGCTTTATTAACTTTCCCAAGGAACACCTTAAAAACACTAGGAAACATAGTCTCATATTTTTTTCAGGAGCTTAGCAAAACACAGACACAGAAACACACACACACACACACACACACACACACACACACACACACACACACCAGGAGGCAATGTTCTGGCAAATTTAGTCTTTGTGAATGTCTACCTCTGTTGATTATATTATGTTCACAGGGGTTCTTAAGTTTTGGCAAATTCGATGCTATCTGGGCTACTAATCTGTCTGTTTTGACCTAGGCTTCCCCCAAAAGCACAAAGCAGATTCCTGTTCCCGACAAAACCACTTTTATGAATTAAAAATATGAATATGAATTCCTTTCATTCACATTCAGCAAAGGCCTGGCAAACAGTCTTTCAAAGGTGAAGTTATCTAGCTTGGAAAGCTGCCATGCAAATATTTTCCAAACGCAGTGCAGTGCAAGGAAAGACTTGGCACAGAGTCTCTTAGATTCACGGACAGATTTTCACACTCCTGAAATGAACAAACGAACGAACAAATTGTTTCCTGCAAAAGCCCACTCCCCCTTTGTTCCCCTTTTATTTCCTATGGGGGGAGCCATTCACTGTCCACCTGTGGCTTTACTCCCAAGTTGACCCTGGTTTTTTAGCTGTTGTTTTCTTCTGAAAGAAGAAAACACATGTGCACACTGGGAACAGGCTCCAGCTGTTCCTCTGCCTCACTGCTGTCTAGCTCCAAAGGCAGCTGAGAACTGCCAGATGGTCTTCGTCCCATCTTTGCCTCTGATGCAGAGCCCTCATCAGAGCCTTTCCCAGCCTCCAGCACTGGCCCATGTTCCTCTCCAATCTCCTCACTGCCCAACTCTGCTGCCAGTTCTGCTGGCCACTGGCAGGCCACAGCAATGCCAGAGAACAACTAGATGGCAGCATTGGGTTAAAGAGTGCTCTGTATTGGTTAAGTAACAGGGCCTTTTTAAGACATTTGGGGATGGGGACTAAAAGATGTGATCACCTTTTGCTTTTGATCACCGTTTTCTGCCTGTAAGGCCGTTTTTTGCCCTCCGGAGACTTCAGAGAAGCCTCGTGAAGCCTCCGGAGACTTCAGAGAAGCCTCCTGAAGCCTCTGGAGGCCAAAAAACGGCCAAAAAAGAAGGCCAAAATAAGCTGGCCATCGCGCACATGCACGCTGGAGCTGATAGGGAAATGCCTTGTGTGCCCTAAGAAATGGCTCCACATGCCACAGGTGACATGTGTACCATAGGTTCACCATCACGGACCTAGATTCTTCCCAAACCTGATGCCTCAAGTATTTGGGGACTGCAACTCTGAGAATCAGCACTTTTGGAAGTTCCGAAGCAGAGGTGGGTTCCTACCAGTTCACACCTATTCGGTAGAACCGGTTCGTCAAATCTACCAAACCGGTTAGAAGAGGTTCCACCAGTGAACCTACAGAAGAGGTTCCAAAATTTTTTTGAAACCCACCACTGGTCCTTGGATATGATTATTCTACACTATCATGCTCATATTTATAAAACTCAGAGCCTCTGTGAAAGGTAAGGATGACTTCTGCGTTTGTGGTGCAATCAGAACATTGCGTGTGTTGAAGTTGTTTTAACGCAAACCAAAGATGCCTTTTAAAAAAGAAGTTGACATCACATTCTTATGCATGCCAGTGCTGTGTGTGAGGTAATTTAAGGTGGTTCTGACAAGTGTCGTCGGCATCTTCATATCCGGTCACATGGGCGGCAAGCCACTCCCACAAAGGAGGCCACACCCACAGAGTAGGTTCGAACAATTTTTGAAACCCACCACTGTTCCAAAGGAATTCCTTTTTCCTCACTTTTTAAATGTACAGAGTCCCTTCTTGCGTCTATTGATTCAGCAGGTTAAGAGTGAAATAATGAATAGAATGTTTGGTCTCCATTGCTGTTTAATTAGGGATGAACCTTAGCTGGTTAAAATTAAAATTAAGAAAACGCTCGACATCTTGTCTAGAAGTGTGAGAGAAATGGAACTGGACAGCAGGGGGCACTGCAGCTGAGATAAATATTAGTTCTCCTCAAGAAATGAGATTTCTTGTACGGGACTGTATTTCTCATAAATGAGGATTAATCTGTTTTTGTTTTCAATCCAGTGTCTCATCTGCACCAGCCAAGAATGGCAATGGGTTTTTTCTTCCACAGGTGGGTAGATATTGATATGATTCATATGGCATATCGTGGATAAAGGTCAGCTGCGGAATGGAAGTGTCAATGTTGCGGCTGTTATGATCCCTGCCAGAAGCTGAAATATAACCCTATAATGAGCTGTATTACCTTATAATCCTTTCATATGGTCAACCGAATAACCAATAAAGTATGCTAGTTCTTCTTCTTCTTCTTGTGCATATTTATCATCGGACATTGGCAATTATGTCGGCAAATATTCCATCTCTCAGGCTGGGGGGTCAAACATTATACCCCTCAGACAGGGTTCGCAACTTGGGAGTCCTCCTGGACCCACAGCTGACTTTCGAACACCATTTGTCAGCTGTGACCAGGGGGGCATTTGCCCAGGTTCGCCTGGTGCACCAGTTGCGCCCCTACCTGAACCGGGAGGCTCTCGCAACAGTCACTCGGGCCCTTGTGACCTCTAGGCTGGAGTACTGCAATGTGCTCTACATGGGGCTGCCCTTGAGGAGTATTCGGCGACTTCAGCTAGTCCAGAATGCAGCCGCGCGAGCGATCGTGGGTGCACCGCGTTTCACCCACGTAACACCTATCCTCCGCGAGCTGTGCTGGCTACCTGTCGATCTCCGGATACGCTTCAAGGTGCTACTTGCCACCTATAAAGCCCTTCATGGTAGTGGATCTGGGTACTTGAGAGACCGCCTACTGCCGATCACCTCCATATGACCCATTAGATCTCATCGTTTAGGCCTCCTCCGAGTTCCATCCGCTGGCCAATGCCGACTGGCCACCACGCGGAGGAGAGCCTTCTCGGTGGTAGCCCCAATCCAATGGAACGATCTCCCCGTGGAGCTTCGTACCCTCACCACCCTCCAGTCCTTCCGCATAGCCCTTAAAATCTGGCTATCCCGTCAGGCCTGGGGCTAAAGATTGTTACCCGCCCAAATGGTATGAATGTTGTGTTTTTAATCATGTACTGTCTTATATGTAAAAGTCTGTCCCCCCTTCCCTTTTGATTGTGAGCCACCCTGAGTCCCCCCAGGGAAAAGGGCGGCATATAAATAAACAATCTATCTAATCTATCTATCTAATCCTATTTTTGTCAACAACCGTACAAAAAAGTGCTGCTGAGATTTGTCCAAACCAGTCCCTTCGATTCTGAAGCCGTGATGTTCTTCTTCTGCCTGGACCTCATTTGCCTTCAATTTTTCCCTGGAGGATTAAATGAAGTACGTCATATTTTTCTGGGTGTCGAATCACATGTCCACAACCAGTGGTGGGATTCAGCCAATTTGCACCTATTCGAGAGAACCAGTTGTTAACATTTCTAAGCAGTTTGGAGAACTGGTTGTTGGAGGAAATCTTTTGATTTTTCCCACTTTACAGGGCTAATCCTATAAGGAAGGCAGGAAGGAAACATTCTGGTGTTGTCTCTAGCCTAATCTTAATTGCCCTGCTTACAGAAACTGTCTCTCCGGTTAACCCTTATTACATTGTAACAGCTAAGGCAAAGCGCCCATCGACGTGAGTGATGTTGAGTTGATCATGTCCATATGGTCACATGACCACTGAGCCCCGCCTACCCAGCTGGTCATTAGGGCAGAGAACTGGTTGTTAAATTATTTGAATCACACCACTGTTACTCTTACTTTCGCTTTTCACTGGCTTTGATTATTTCCCTTTGCTTTCCCAGGCACCTCCTCATTTGTGATTTTTGTCAACCCAGCTTATAACAATAGCAGTAGCAATAGCAGTTAGACTTATATACCGCTTCATAGGGCTTTCAGCCCTCTCTAAGCAGTTTACAGAGTCAGCATATCGCCCCCACAGTCTGGGTCCTCATTTCACCCACCTCGGAAGGATGGAAGGCTGAGTCAACCTTGAGCTGGTGAGATTAGAACCGCTGAATTGCAGATAACAGTCAGCTGAAGTGGCCTTCAGTACTGCACCCTAACCACTGCGCCACCTTGGCTCAGCCATCTGTAAGTATGCTTCTACTACTTCATAATTCAGGTAGGATTCAAATTATCCCTAGTTTAACTTAATACAACCACGTCTTTTCTACAACCTTCTTCAGTAGTTGTACATCGCATGTGAGCATTGCATTCAGGTTTATTTTAGAAAAATACAACATTCTCTTCTTCCCAGATATTTCCTTTCTCCTAGCTGGATCATTTTTATTCTTTACATCCCAGTAAAAATTTTGAAGGAAGGGGCTCAGTGGCTATTTAATCTAACGGTAGGATGATTCTCTCAAAACTGAAGAGGCTGGGATTGCATTGAAAGGGCGTCAGTAGAGAAACCAGTAAAACTCGAGCCTGAGTTTGAAAATAAGCCAAGGGCTGTGGAGAAAAAAAAATGTCCTACCAATGTGTCTCTTTGATACAGAATGCTGCTGATCGGGCCATTCTAATCACCATGATCCTGAATGGAGCATCAGCAGCCTATCGAGACACAGAAGCAACATGTGGGAATAGCACAAACACAAACACACACACACTCACAAAAGGCCATACCATGTTACTGCATTATGCAGAAGAAAACAGAGATGCTGTTTACAGCCACTGCAGATAAAGAGATTGGGAAAATAAATCCTATAAATCTGTGTTGGTGAACCTGTGGCACACGGAGCCCTCTCTGTGGGCACGCAACCTGTCGCCCAGCTCAGATCCACCGTGTATGCGCCCACGCGCACCTCCTGCCAGCCAGCTGATTTTTGGGTCGTTGCCATGCATGTAGGAGATGTGCGTGCATGCACAGGGGAGCGATGCACATTGCATTACGGGGGTGGGCACCAAGGGTGGGTTCCTGCCAGTTCTAAGCTCTTCTATAGAAGAGGTTCCACAAATCTACAGTGCCGTTTAGAACCAGTTCCAGCTCCCTCCCCCCACCCATCCACACATCATCAAGATGAAGAGCGAGAGGAGGAATTCTGGGAGTTGAAGTCCACAAGACTTAAAGCTGACATGTTTGAATACCCCTGGGGAGTTTTTTCTAAAGGGTTAGGGGTGCAAGGGTCTTGTAACTTGACAGCTTTAAGACTTGCGTGCTTCAAATGCCAGAGTTTCTGAGCCAACATTTTGGTTGCTAAGCAAGTGAGTTTCACCACATTTTACAAGTTGGCCACACCCACCCGGTCACATGACTGCCAAGCAACTTCCACCCAGTCACATGTCTGGCAAGCCACTCTCACCCAGCCACATGGCCGGCAAGCCACTCCCACAAAGTAGGCCACACCTACAGAACAGGTTCTAAAACAATTTAAAACCCACCACTGGTGGGCACGCATATGCACACGGGCCCATGTGGATGTGAGATTTCAGCATGTGAGAAGAAAAGGGTTAGCCATCACTGCTATAAGTCATGCTTTGCAAGTTCCTTCTATCTTGATCCTTATCCTTCCTCATAACCTCTGGAAATAACTTCTCCCTAAACAACATCTCCTCTTTTTCTTTTTCAGATGAGCAGGTTTTATGCTTATAACATTTTAGGAATTAAGAAAGGCCTTGTATTAAAATAAACAAATGGATGAGCAAAAATTGGTAGCTGCCTAATGATGTTTTCCTATTCTCAGCACTTGCAGAAGCTTATATTTAGAATTTAGAATTTATTTGTTATTTATAGGCCGCCCTTTTCCCTGAGGGGACTCAGGGTGGCTTACAGTTCATGGGAAGGTGGGTGCAAGATAAAACATAAGACAGTGCGTAAATAAAAAATAAAACAATAAAACACAACTTTCATTCAGCATTCGGGTGGGGCGGATTAGAATCTTATCTCCAGGCCTGATGGGATAGCCAGTTCTTAAGGGCTGTGCGGAAGGTCTGGACAGTGGTGAGGGTGCGAATCTCCACGGGGAGATCGTTCCAAAGGGTCAGAGCTGCTACTGAGAAGGCTCTTCCCTGCGTAGTCGCCAGTCGGCACTGACTGGCGGATGGAACTCGGAGGAGGCCTAATCTGTGCAATCTAATCGGTCGAAGGGAGGTAATCGGCAGCTCTAGATAGCTCTTTCATGGAGAGAAACCCTCCATTGATACCATATCGATGTAATTTCTCTGTTAGGTGCTATTGGAGGCTGTCTTGGTGACAAATTGAAATGAACACTTATAATGAAGTCTATGGAGCAAACCAATTAACTTCTTAATGGCCTGCAAAAGGAAAAGGATGAATTGGTTTGGAAATATTTAGGAATCCATTTATTAAGCTTGAGATTTTGACATTAAACAGCATCTATTCCCCACCAACTCCAATTCATCTCCTCATCTAATTAGATCTGGTTTTGGGAAGGTTTCATGACAAATCACTTTAGATATTATACACAAATCTTTTTTTAAAAAAACACACACACACAAAACCCCCTGGCAATCCCAGGTATGGTAAATAAGAATAGATCCCAGATAATTTTCCATATAACAATTCAATCTATATTTATCATTGAATATGTTTTTATATATTTCCCATCTTCTCAAGGAAATCAACCATACCTCTCACCACCGTGACCTTTTATTATTGCAGACCAAGAACTGATCGTAAGAGCTAAAATAAATATAATGAAAAATACAATCAAATCTAATTAAATAGAGCATCTTCTGATGTTGGATCTGAACTTAGCAAAGCTTCATGATTTGGGCACCAAACGTAGCTATTTCAAGGTGCTATTCTTTTAGGAAAAATTCTAAATACCATTGGTCTGACTGGCTAAGCAGTGTACCTTTAAGGATTGAATTTGTCAAGAGCACAATTCCTTGAAAAACCCAAACCTCGGGAAAACATGTTCCAAGGTTTCAGTTACGTTGGAGAGCAATTTGTGTGAGAATTGTATCTACCATCCATGATCGCAGAGGGAAGGTCTTCTAGAGATGGCTTAGCAATATTTGGAAATAGATAATTTGTGTGAGTTGCAATTTCCTTGTTTCATTATAAAGTCAGCAGAGCCAATAAATTATACATTATGTTCCCAGGAATCATAATATTCACAATATATGTGAAATACTAAGGTTCTAGAGTTCTAGAGGTTCTAAGTTCTAGAGGTTTAAATCCCCTCTATTAAATTAATGAGATCACTGCAAGCTTCTAACGTAATACTGTTGCAATAACAATATAGTTTTAAACAAAGCAGGAAAAATGAGGAAACTCGTCTTATAACAGGCTTAATCTTACATGTGGTCCCCGAAAAGCAAATGCATGTAAAAAGCTATTTCACTTTCAGACAATTTAATCTACAAAGTTTGTTTTATTTTCCTAGCTTCAAAGTGTTTCCAGTTAATTCCATGTCCTTATCTAAGAGCCGTGGTGGCGCAGTGGTTATAGTGCAGTACTGCAGGCTACTTCCGCTGACTGCCAGCTGCCTGCAATTTGGCAGATCGAATCTCAGCCATCCTTACATCCTTCCGCGGTGAATAAAATGAGGACCCAAATTGCTGGGGGCAATATGCTGACTCTGTCAACCGCTTAGAGCAGGCTGTAAAGCACTGTGAAGTGGAATAGAAGTCTAAGTGCTATTGCTATTGCTAAACTCATGGGCATAGAAGAGAGAATACAAATCACGAAGTATTTTAAAGATTCTTTTATTCCATTATTTTGCTAAATTTTGATCACTTATCAAGTTAATCTGATACATTTATAATGCTAGTTCTATCCATGCTAAAAAGGGCAATTGAAAAAAATATCAAAAGATATACATCTTCCATATATTTTTCATCTCTGTGAAATATGCAAGAAAGTGTTTTTTGGGGGGAAAGGCCATGATAATGAAAAACAAAATCCTTTTTTTTAATTCTGCGAGGAACAGGGACATGGCCTTTTCCCTTATAGATGATTATCCTACATCCCCAAGCAAAAATCTATAACCCTAGTCCTACACTTTGAATAAATCCAGATTCCAAACACATTTGCTTTAATCTTCAGCTCCTTTGCTTAATCACAATTTTCTTTAAAAACAACAAATAGCAATAGCAATAGCAATAGCAGTTAAACTTATATCCCGCTTCATAGGGCTTTCAGCCCTCTCTAAGCAGTTTACAGAGTCAGCATATTGCCCCCAACAACAATCCGGGTCCTCATTTTACCCACCTCGGAAGGATGGAAGG
Organism: Thamnophis sirtalis; assembly: GCF_051295495.1. NCBI lineage: Eukaryota > Metazoa > Chordata > Lepidosauria > Squamata > Natricidae > Thamnophis > Thamnophis sirtalis. The sequence goes on along the minus strand of NW_028261385.1, from coordinate 138,863,669 downwards.
CTGAGTCAACCCTGAGCCGGTGAGATTTGAACAGCCGAACTGCAGAACTGCAGTTCAGCTGAAGTAGCCTGCAGTACTGCATTTAACCACTGCGCCACCTCGGAACAGCACATCGTCACTTTCCCAAATGAGTAACTTCCAATTTTAAGTCACTCCAGCAAAGCTAATATTGTTATTTGTAGATACTTTGAGCAACCAAATTTCCAATCTAATGCTAGCTCTTTCCTTGCTGTTTTCCCATTTATAACTTCAATGCATTTGTCGAGATACTGGCTATTCTGTTTGCATTTTTCCCATTTTAAGCAGATTACTGATTTAGAAGCACTGCAGGAACCCTGAAATCTGTGATATTGCCCAGGTTACATGCAGAGCAAGCAGCTGTGAATCCTAATTTCACTGCTACTAATCCAAACCTAGAGCCGAAGGGCTTTACTCAATTTTGAGTCTGCTACCACAGCCAGTCTTGACCAGTATACTACCGTATATACTCAAGTATAAGCCGAGTTTTTCAGCCCACTTTTTGGGCTGAAAAAAGCCGCCTCGGCTTATACTCGAGTCAGTGAAAAATTTGCCCGAAATGGAGGAGAAAAAGGGGCGGGGCCATGCCGCTGGGTGACGCTCGTGAATGGCCCGGTGCCCCTGTGAGTTTCCCCTCCCTCTGTGTCAGTTTGCCGCGCAGCCCGCACCGCACCATCCCCCCTCCTCACGTTCTAATGTAATGAAGGGCTGTCTTACGATTCCCCTTCCTCCCCCTCCTGCCGCTCTGCAACGATGTCCCACCTCCTCCTTGTTATGGCAAGCAGCCACATAGCGATGTCCCACCTCCTCTGGTGCAGTGATCCAATGATAGGAATCACTGTGCCGTGTGTCATAGGAGGCGGGACATCGCTCCCGCGGCTGCACGTGTTTTAGCTTGGTTGCTGAATGAGCTAAGGTTTTTGTACTTTTAAAGTTATTGTTGATACCATATTGTTTTTATTGACCCTCTTTTCCACTTACAGAGCTAGTTTACTGTTTTTCTTTGAAATAAATATTCAAAAACATTATTGGTATCTATTTTTATTTTTGAAATTTACCGGTAGCTGCTGCATTTCCCACCCTAGGCTTATACTCGAGTCAATAACTTTTCCAGTTTTTTGTGGTAAAATTAGGTGCCTCGGCTTATATTCGGGTCAGCCTATACTCGAGTATATACGGTATTAATAAAGACAACACACTTGTATATTTGTTAAACTGAATGCTGTATAACAGCAGCCCCCCAACTTTTTTGGCAACAGGGACCAGTTCCATAGAGAGAGGTTTTTCCATGGACTGGAAGGGGCGTGGCTTCACATGCTAGCTGCATCCCATGGATCGGTCTTTGCTTGTTTGCACGGCCCAATTTCCTGCATGCCACGGCCTGGTGTCAGTCCATGGCCCTAGGGTTGCTGTATAACATTTAGGGAAGGATTTTATTTTTAAAATGAGATGATCATGCAATAGGATTTTTGCCATTTACAAAAAATAGTAACGAGAAAAATTCAAATCCAGATTAAGGTTAGGTTCAGGACTTCAGAAATTAGACTGTAGAAAAACTAAACTATATGTCAGGCCTGCAATTATATTCCTTTTCGAATTTTGGCCTGCTACACTTTCTCTTATTTCATTATGCTGTTTTATTAGTATAGTTGATGGGAGGGGGGAATAGACAGGAGTAGGATTGTGGAATGTGTTGTTGTCATTCTTTTCTAGAAGACCAAGGTCATCTTTTGTCTCCGCACTTTTACACCTGACCGGAAGCAGCTGGGTGGAGATGCCAGCATAAAAGAAGAGGATTGGACCATATGATGGATTTGTGCATGTGGGGACAAGATCATGAACTTTTAACTGGGTAGAATCCCAGGAAGCTCTTTAGAATTGGGATTTACACAGATGTGCTAAGCTGTCTGATTTATTAAATTGGAACTTTAAGGATCGTTTTGCCTTGGACTCTGATTTAATTCTACATGATACTTGGAACGCTGACACTATACACAACTGGCTTGGAGTTACCAAGGCACCTAGGAAACACAGACCAGACCTCTTAAAGCTACAAAGCAAATGAAAGACATCAGACATCTATGCCAGTATCCCCTAGCTATAGCAATAGCACTTAGACTTGTATTCCATTTCACAGTGCTTTTACAGCCCTCCCTAAGCAGTTTACAGACTCAGCATATTCTCCCCAACTATCTGGTTCCTCATTTTACCAACTTCGGAAGAATAGAAGGCCGAATCAACCTTGAACCGGTCAGGATCAAACTCCTGGCAGTGGGCAGGATTAGCCCGCAATACTGCCTTCTAACCACATTGCTGCCACAACTCTTCTGCCCTAACATTAGGACTTTTCAGATAGCGGATGCAAAACTCTAGATGAGTACTAGCTGGCAGCAGAGTTAAGGCTTTTGCATCAGATGATTGTCATCTGATTGAGTAGATCTCAACTGAGAGCCACATTACTCCTTGGGGGCCCTAGGATGTTCCAAGGGGGGCACAAGTGAAAAACATATATTGGAGACCACAGCATATGCCAGGGGGAAGGCATAGAAAAGCAAAGTGCATTATGCTGCTAATACTGGTTTTCCAACACCAGAACATGTACCAATTATTGTTCCATCTTCATATCTGATAATGGGACCTGGATGGATGGCTACAGGAGAAAAACAAGGTTGGAATGGGACCATTAGTGAAAAAAAAGGTTGAGAAACACTGATCTGTTGGTCAGCCAGATTTTTGCAATCCAGATCTAACAGCTCTAACACTATTTGCCACCTAAAGTCACTTGGATAGTCAGGTGGATGCAGTGATGGGTTTCAATTTTTTTTAGAACCTCTTCTGTAGGTGTGGCCTGCTTTGTGGGAGTGGCTTGCCAGCCATGTGACTAGGTGGGAGTGGCTTGCCATCCATGTGACTGGGTGGGCGTGGCCAACTTGTAAAATGTGGTGAAACTCACTTAAAAACACTCTTGCTTAGCAGCCAAAATGTTGGCTCAGAAACTCTGGCATTTGAAGCGCGCAAGTCTTAAAGCTGTCAAGTTACAAGACCCTTGCACCCTGAACCCTTTAGAAAAAAAAAACTCCCCAGGGGTGTTCAAACTTGACAGCTTTAAGACTTGTGGACTTCAACTCCCAGAATTCCTCCTCCAGTCATGTTGGCTCAGGAACTCTGGCATTGAAGTGTGCAAGTCTTAAATGGCATCCTTCATGCCATGACAAAATAGCCTTTTATTATAGTATTATCAAATTGGCAAAGTTCCAGGGTTGCTAGGTTTAGTGGAGAGTAGGAGGTGCTGGACCTAGGACCCATTGCATGCAAAGTAGGAAATCTTAGATTAAGCCATTGGGTTTCTTGTATGGAATCAGGCCACTGGTAGTAAGATCAATATCGTGAAGTTTGTCTGGCAGGGACACACCAAAATCTTGGGCAGAGAAATTTCCCAACAGCTAGGCTGCTGGTAAAGGCAGAGGTGGGGTTCAATTTTTTTTTACTACCAGTTCTGTGGGCGTAGCTTGGTGGGCATGGCAGGGGAAGAATACTGCAATATATATACATACATACATACATACATACATACATACATACATACATACATACATACATACATACATGTTTGTGTGTTTTTATTTGTGCTGATAAATAAGCAGTTAGCTTCCTCCCATAATTGGGGCTTACCAGGGGTTGTGACACTAGTATGTATGTATGTATGTATGTATGTATGTATGTATGTATGTATGTGTATATATATATATATATATATATATATATATATATATATATATATATATATATATATATATATATATATATATATATATATATATATATATATATATATATATATATAATTTTATGTAGCTATTTGTTATACCTGGATGAGACTTTTTAGTTAAAAATTGTAGGCTCCAAGAGATAAAACCTAAATAGATGTTGACAACTTTCTCTTTATACAGAAGATTATTGGAGGAGTGCATGTCAATACAAATGATATAGTAAGGAACTTGTTCTAAAAGAAACAACGAAACAAGAGGATCAGCTGGTTATTACTTCCCCATGTAATTTAGAACCAAAAGATATACATGGTAAACTAAATTCACTGGACTGTGTACTTGGCTTCAGTCCCATGATCTTGACTTTCTAATCTGGATGGTCCTCCAGAGTTAAGTAGTTTATATGAAGTGAACTTAATTCCAGAAAGCCCACTGATCCTTGAGAAAAGAAAACAATAGACATTATTTGGATGGAGTCTCAACAAAGATTTATTTCAGTCTTCTCCAACCTGGGTATCCTCCAGGAGCATGGACTTTAATTCTCAGAATATGCATGTTAAACTAAGAAAGTCTGGAAGTTATCAGAAATGATACCAAAGATGGGGACATTGATATATAGGACCACAGTATGAAAAGTGCCTTTTACATGTCATGTCATGCCAGGTCATATCAAGATAAGCTACCATCTCTAGATCTTCTAGTCCATGAAGATCTGTTCTAATTGTCTAGTCTTGTGTTTCAGGAGATAGAATGTGAAATAATCATCCTTCCATTTTTAGGATCATTGTTTTTAATAGCCAGCTTAGCCGTTTACTTCTGTTCTTTTCTTCTTTAGTTATTTAGTCCTCATCTGTCTATGCACCATGTCTGCTTCTGAAATGATTCCTTTATTTACTTTAATTCTTCCATTTAATTTCTTCCTTCCTTGCCTGTTTGTTAAATTAAAGGTACATTTTTCCAGCCTCTGAGCACACTTTTCTTTCTATATGCACAGCTTTACTGCAGTCTCTTCCCATTCCTCCTCCTTCATCTGTATGCATTACAACCCTCTCTGTCTTCTACTGCAGACTAATTCTGTCATTGTAGCATTAGAGCAATTTCTTAGTTCTAAATGTGTCTGCAGACTTTTCTTTCCTCCTTGCAGATGGTCAAATACGATCACATTGAATTATATCACACACACAAGCACACACACACACACACACACACACACACACACCGTGTTTCACCAAAAATAAAACAGGGTCTTGTTTTCTTTTGGCCCCTGAAATAAGCGCTTGGTCTTATTTCCGGAGAGGTCTTATTATTTTTAGGATGAAGGAGGCAGTGAGCGTAGTCACCTCGTGGCTGCTGCTGCGTTGCGATATTTTCAGGGAGGGGTTATTTGGGGGGGGGAGGGAGGGCTTATTTTACCGTATGCACTCAAAAGCCCAATTGGGCTTATTATCTAGGGAGGTCTTATTTTTGGAGAAACAGTATACATACATATACATGTACAACATATACAACATCTACATGCATACACACACAACAATATTGTGTGTGTGTGTGTGTGTGTGTGTGTGTGTGTCTGTGTGTGTGTGATGTTAAAGCACCAGGTGTGCCCAAATATGGGAGGGAGCATACTGGCCAGGTTCTAATCCCAGTAAGGGTATGGCTAGCTGATGAGAGCTAAATAGCTTGAAATAGATCTATACTAGTCTCCCTTTATTTATCTATCAGCTGCAAGATAGATAGATAGATAGATAGATAGATAGATAGATAGATAGATAGATAGATAGGAAGATAGATAGATAGATAGATAGATAGATAGATAGATGATAGATAGATAGATAGATAGATAGATAGATAGATAGATAGATAGATAGATAGATAGATAGATGATTATCTACAAGAGATTTTGAGGAAAGACAAATGGACACATTTAGTAGATTTATTTAGCCAAGCAGGATGGGTATTATCTTCTCCAGATTGCCACATAACTCTTGTATTAATAATTTGCACCATTGGTCAGTCAATACATTGAAAAGTGTACTTGTATTAAAGATGTGGAATAATTAACAAACAGAAAAAGTTGATGCTTCTCTGCTGAACTACCACATTGGAAAACCTGCTTTTGCTATTGTATATTTACTTAATGTGTTATGTTATATATAAAGAGAAGTTATTGAATCCTGCTGAATCAGTTACTTCTGTGTGTGCTTTCTGAATGGGATTGCTGCTGCAAACTCTGACACGTCCTTGCAGCAAATAGCGAAAAGCCAGGTCCGCATCAGCACATTATTGCAGCCTGATTCAGCATGAGCAGCTGATCGGTGGGTGGACCGGCCTCCCGGAATACCCCCAATCAGCTGTTCCACACTGCAGGGATTGCCACAGACCATCGCCTCCTCCGTGACTAGTGTTTTGGCTACATTCAGTGTATAAGACACACCCAAATTTCACCCTCTTTTAGGGGGAGAAGTGTGTCTTATACTCCGAAAAATACAGCTATCTATCTATCTGTCTGTCTGTCTGTCTTCTGTCTGTCTCTGTCTGTCTGTCTGTCTGTCTGTCTGTCTATCTATCTATCTATCATCTATCTATCTATCTATCATCTATCTATCTATCATCTATCTAATTATCTATCTATCTATCTATCTATCTATCTATCATCTATCATCTATCTATCTATCTATCTATCTATCTATCTATCTATCTATCTATCTATCTATCTATCTATCTATCTATCTATCTATCTATCTATCTATCTATCTATCTATCTCCCGCCCTCCATCTCTCTGTCTGTCTTTCATTTTTCTCTCACTTTAAGTGGTACTTTGGAAGGAATTCAGGTTTTCCTATCCTATATTTTTCTTAGCAAACCAACATTGGATTTCAACTATATTGACTATCTCTTAGTATTCATATATATAGCAGTCTAAACCTATATTCTTCATTCAAAACAACTACATTATGAGCAGTTTTATTTTTTCAGGGAACCTGATTCTGCTGGGGTACTTGGCATTCTTTTAGCATCCTGGATAAGCTCAGAAACGCATCCCTGAAGAAGGACTCCTGATGAATCTAAACCTCTACCAGGCAAGAGAAGTCAGGATTGCTGAGTCTGGGCATTGAGGGTTTTTATTAGTTAACTAGCCAATAACTCAGCGGTGCCCGGGTATTTATTTATAAAGAGGGGTGGGGGGGATGTCCGGAACAAACATAATTTCTAATGTTGGATTTTCCCCCTTACCAGAGGGAGCCCCCTTGTGGAGTACAGTGAAGCCGTCACCATGGCAACTCCACTGCCCTGTACAGTAGAAGCCATTTTATAGCAGTACAATAGAATCCATTTTAAGGCACAACAGGCTGTATCTTAACAGAACACACATGCCGAGGGATTTTAGGGGTGTCTTGCCCCCACAATATTTTTTTTCAGAGAATAAGTCATCTGTGTACCAAGTTTGGATGAAATTGCTTGAGGTGTTCCAGAGTTATGTTGGAACACACACACACACACACACACACACACACATTCAATTGATTCTTCCTCCAAATGTATTGTAATAGTTCTCTTATTTTCCAACTGTTCTGCCTCAGATACTTATACTGGAGATGCCAGAAATTTATTCTGGTACTTCTCTTGCCAAATATCTCCACTGAGTTGCATCTCTTGCTTTGGTTTCAGGGAAGGGGACAAAACTAACAACTAGCACACTTGCTAGACTGAGTAAGCAGGGAAGATGAATTTTGGGGAGGATCACTTCACTAGCCATGAATACCCAGGTGCCAATGAGGGTGAGATTTGAGGGCAGACAGCAAGGCTGAATACTGTCCGATGATCTCTCTTCCAAATTTGTTGTCTTTATAGATTTTTGGCTGCTAAAATATTTTTAAAAGTTTCCTCTATTAAAATTTGAACTGCTAATGGATAAAGATTGTGGCCTATGCAAGCCTTTCTTTATTAATTGTTACAAATGAGGCTTGTTTACAGATGAAATAGAATATCGCATAGACAAGTTTTATTTCAGAGAAATTAAAGGAACCCACTATTTTATTTTTTACCCCAGATATGTGTCATGTTCCTCCATCTACTGTATTTCACAATTAAGCTAAATGCATAACTAAATAAATAAATACAGCCCAATCCCAGAAAATAGTCAAACTAAATGTTTGATATTCTGCAGGAGAATAAAGCACTACAGAATTAGGGAGCAGAAGAGCCTATCCTTCATCTAGAAGTACTGTTTGCCCTTGTTGAATCCGAACTTCCTGAGAGTTCTCTGTGAAAGGGGAAAAAAGAGGAATTGTATTCATTATTGAAAATTAGTTATGACCTCCACCTGCTTTGCAATCTTGCTACCCTCTAAATCCCACTGTGCAGCAAAGGTATGGATAATTATTGCTGAATTCCCTCTGAAATTGATGGTGGTACTTCTCCTGGCTGAGTAAGAAATACAGCCCAATAAGTCAACGTACAGGTCTCAAAAAAACTCTTTACTTCTAATCGGGCATATGGTTTATATACGTAATTAAAAGTTCCATGAAGATTTGCCATATTCTAGTATTCTAGTAACACATTGGAGCTGCGATGACTGACATGAAAGAAGTAAATGTTTATTTATCTGACAAATGGAACACTGGGATTTTAAGCGTATCCAATTTATATATTCATGCATTCATTTGTACTTGTCACTTGCTCAAAGTCAAAAAGAGCAAGAAACTGTTAACCACCTCGCCCTGATCTACGACACAAAACATGTCATTTGAGCACAGTCTATGTCCATCTAGGGAAAACTGGTAAATACCCCCTCTGATTGGCCCCGTCCCCCATCTATTCTCTGTCTCCCGAGTCCCAGCTGATCGGGAGGAAATGGGGATTTTGCAGTATTCTTCCCCTGCCATGCCCACCAAGCCACGCCCACAGAACTGGTAGTAAAAAAAAAAATTGAATCCCACCTCTGCCTTTACCAGCAGCCTAGCTGTTGGGAAATTTCTCTGCCCAAGATTTTGGTGTGTCCCTGCCAGACAAACTTCACGATATTGATCTTACTACCAGTGGCCTGATTCCATACAAGAAACGCAATGGCTTAATCTAAGATTTCCTACTTTGCATGTAATGGGTCCCAAGTCCAGCACCTCCTACTCTCTACTAAACCTGGTAACCCTGGAACTTTGCCAATTTGATAATACTATGATAAAAGGCTATTTTGTCATGGCATGAAGGATGCCATTTAAGACTTGCACACTTCAATGCCAGAGTTCCTGAGCCAACATGACTGGAGGAGGAATTCTGGGAGTTGAAGTCCACAAGTCTTAAAGCTGTCAAGTTTGAACACCCCTGGGTTTTTTTCCTAAAAGTTTAGGGGTGCAAGGGTCTTGTAACTTGACTGCTTTAAGACTTGCGTGCTTCAAATGCCAGAGTTTCTGAGCCAACATTTTGGTTGCTAAGCAAGAGTGTTTTTAAGTGAATTTCACCACATTTTACAAGTTGGCCACACCCACCCAGTCACATGGCTGGCAAGCCACTCCCACAATGCAGGCCACACCTACAGAAGAGGTTCTAAAGAAATTTGAAACCCACCACTGATGTACACTTCCATATTCAGGAAAGGAATGGGGGAAAAAAGTTTTTTTCTGTGTAGCCAGGTGCTCTACACGAAGAACAGCCCTCTTTTTGAAGTCAGGTTGTTAGCTTGTCAGAAGACAAAAGACAATCAGAAGGACAAGCTGTGGATAATTAATACCAGGAGATCAGATTGAGCTGTGCAAATAATATTCCAGTCATAATGTTCCCTTCTATAATGAGTAGTATTTCTATTTCTGCGACCCTTGATGCTCTGTGAGCTTGGTTGTTTTCTTGCAGATTTCTCATTACCTAACATCTAAAAGGGAGTGGGATTTGCTTTCTTTATATATACTAGTGACTTACCCTTTCAGTGTTTGGTGGGAGTGTTCATGGCGGTTATCTCTTGTTATTTTGTTTGTCTGAGTTAGTAGGTGTCCTTGATTAGGGTATTGTTTACTTTTTCATGGTTGGTCTAGTATTAATCTTGGTGTTAATCTTGCTTATTTGAGTGTTGATTGCTGGCAAGGGGGTGTTTTGATTTTTTGTCTTCTTTTTGCCTTTTTGATTGTCTCTTCTGAATAGTATGCTGATATTGTTTATCTCTATGTGCTTGTTGATGGCTGAAATGTCTGCAAAAAAAAAAAACATCTGCAAGAAAACAATCTAGTGTGTACCAATGAGCTCACAGATCAACCCTGAGCTACCAGTAATCTCGGCTATTAGTATTTCTATTTAAATAATAATTATAACATAGATACAGTTCAACATTTTTAAACGCGAATTGGCTTTTTCTCTTGTTGAGTGACTTCTAGCAGGATGCCTATGGTATCCATGTGAATGACCTCATTACCAGATTCTGAATTCATGCAAGCACAAATTAAAGATAATTCATTTGCTTTAAAGAAGAGACAATGTTGTTCTTGCTGAGCGAGTTCGGAAAATGGCCCAAATCTTTGGAGCTTTTGAGCATCAGTGTTCTGTCCTCACTACAAGTTACTCTGTGTGCAGCTCGACATGCAGCTAAACCTATCTATCCAATAAAACAGACCATGTGTGTAGATCTGGATGCTTTATTGAAAGAACAGGATATGGTGAAACTGGGGAAAATAGGGATACATACAAAGAGAACCAAATACAAGAGAGATCATATTGAGTTACTGCTGAACATAATAATTAATAGATACAAGCAATTTAAATCTCACCAGCAATGCTCTCAGTGTGTGATGTGAGTTTGTCCTTGAATGTGGCACAGATTAAGATGGATTATTCTTTGTGATTTGGTATTTTGTCTCTCCATCCACTAGATAGGACTAGAGCACAACAACATTATTTAAAGATTGTACGTTGGGACATATTTGTCCTTCCGGCCACTAGTTGGGGCTAGAGAGCAACAACAGTATATAATATTTATATACTTGGGCATGACAATCAGTGACAGTGATGATAATAATATTCAGGATTTATCTAAATTTCTTCTATAATTGCTTTAAAGTCTAAAAACCCAAAGAAGGCTCTGAAAAATTCTGACAAAGGTTCCATCAATTTGCTAAAATGAGCAATGGAATCAGTGGCACATGACTTCAAGATCCTGTGTCCATGGATGTACTATATCAGGGACGTGCAGTCACTAGAGGCAAGGGAGGTGGGGCCTCACCAGTCTCCTCAGGGAAAGGAAAGGATTTTAAATAATTTTCTTAAAATAATTAAAGCCAGGGTAGTTGCTACCTGATTTCAAGTCACAGTGGCTTGGTGTCTGCTCTCAGTATTAACTAGGAGGAGGCCAGAGAACTAGGGACCTCTTTTGCATAAGGAATTTTTCGCCTTTTAAGAGTTAAGCAAGGGTTAACAAGGGAAGAATTTCTTATGCAAATGAGGCACGTATTCTATCGCCTCCTGTAGAGGGCATTTTTAGAGGCTTTTTAGAGTTTTCTAGGAGCGACTAGCTCAGTCTGACTTCAGAGCTCTGGCTTTTCAAGAGGGCAGGGTAGGGCAGGGAGAAGCAGAGTTGAAATCGTCTCGGAAACAGCTGGAAAAGGTCCATGTGTGGGGAGGGGGGAGGAATTCAAAAAGTTTGATCGGAAGGCAGCAGGGGAAGGGGTGGGGGTATGTCAGAGGAGCTGCTTTCAAGCCTTTGGAAAATATATCCAATCCAACTTCTGTGTTTGTGTTTGAGAGTGAGTGAATGAGAGAGGGATCGAAGTTCTCTGTGTGCGTGTGTCTGTTTGAAAAAGGGGGGAGGGAGGGAGAGAGGGAGGAAGGAGGGGGAGGGAGAAGAAAAAGAATGGGAAAACTTATTTTGCAAGGGGGAAAAATGCTGTCGCTTTAAATCGGAACTGAGCATGCCTGGCTGTGGAATTCTGGGAGTTGAAGTCCACAAGTCTAAAAATTGCCTCATCAGGGCTAAAGCTGACCACACGTCACTGTACTATATAAACGCCCTCCAAAACATCCTAAGTGCCAAAATGAACTTACTTCCTTTAGACTGAAAGAAGTTCATGGCCTAATGTTTAAATTTTAAGTTTAAGTCTGCTTAAATGCCATGGGTCTGGCTTTACTTATCTCACTATTGACCCTGATAAAACGTCATGCCGAAATTCTTCTTCTGTTAGAAGATTAACAGTAATTATCTGAAATTGGCAGAGCCTTGTACTGATTAAAGCACAGCCTACAACAGCTTTAGTAAAAGCATGCTTCAGAAAATTGATTCAAGCTTTATTCAGGTTCTTCCCTCCCCCTTTCTTCCTTATTAAGTCTCCACCCTTAAACAATCAGGTTTCTTACTTCTTCACGGAGGTATTTCCCATTTACAGGCATTTTCATGTGATGCAAGTCACTGGCAGAGGAAGATCTATGTGATGAGAGCCTCCATTAAATGTGTTATTTAACCGAACAACTATCGAGAAGAAATTAGACGATGAGTATAAAATAAAAGGACGCGTGGTTCAGTGGCTAACACGCTGAGCTTGTTGATCAGAAAGGTCAGCAGCTCGGCAGTTCGAATCCCTAGCGCTGTGTAATGGAATGAGCTCCCGTTACTTGTCCCAGCTTCTGCCAACCTAGCAGTTCGAAAGTATGTAAAAATGCAAGTAGAAAAATAGGGACCACCTTTGGTGGGAAGGTAACACTGTTCCGTGCGCCTTTGGCATTTAGTCATGCTGGCCACATGACCATGGAGACATCTTCAGACAGCGTTGGCTCTTTGGCTTTGAAATGGAGATGAGCACCACCCCCTAGAGTCAGGAACGACTAGCACATATGTCTGAGAGGAACCTTTACCTTTACTTATAAAATAAAAGCAAGGATTACATGTTGATTGCACTTCTGTTGAGATACTATGGACAAAAGACTGAAGGTGTACCCCATACTGGGTACACCCCAAATTTAAAAATAGCAACTGGCACAAAGTAGGCTTGTCAGGATATCTGTAAGGGTGAGGGTCAAACATATCGATTTTACATATGATTTATCCACTTCATTTCCAAGCTGGATTGAAATGCCAACGGAAAATTGTTAAATCCATTAATGGATATGGGAAAGATCATTCCATGGATGTCCTTTATGCCTGTGAATCTATCTAAGATAATGATGCTCATTTCATTATTCAGCAGAGATCTCTTTGATGCTGTCCAAATTCAGTGCCTTTTCATTCCCAAGGAAATCTATCAAGTTTTATTTGGTTGTATTTTTTTCCTGGAAGTTTGGGGTGTGTGTGTGTTTCATCATAGTTTTATCTGTGTGTTGACTTTGAGATTACGGTATTTTTCAGAGTATAAGATGTTCCGGAGTATAAGACGCAGCTTATACATACGTTTGGGGAGAAAAATAAGAAAAAAAAATCTGTCTCTGCCTACCAGCATCCATGGTATTCATCTGGCTAGCGTCCTTTCAATGTGTGAGAGAGTTGAGGGCTGTTTAGAAACAAACAGTATTTGCTGTGTGAGCAGCAAGGAAGGAGACAGCAAGGAGCCTGAGTGCGGCTTGTTCTGTATGCTGTGCTGATATCTGAAACGAAAACTGAAAGTGAAACTTCTCTGCTGAACTACCACATTGGAAAACCTGCTTTTGGTATTGTATATTTACTTAATGTGTTATGTTATATATAAATAGAAGTTATTGAATCCTGCTGAATCAGTTACTTGTGTGTGCTTTCTGAATGTGATTGCTGCTGCAAATTCGGACACATCCTTGCAGCAAATAGTGAAGAGCCATGTCAGCTTCAGCACATTATTGCGGCTTGATTCAGCATGAGCAGCTGATTGGTGGGTGGATCGGCCTCCCAGAATACCCCAATTCCATGCTGCAGGGATTGCCACAGACCATCGCCTCCTCTGTGCCTCTATAGATTTTGGCTACATTCGGTGTACAAGATGCACCCACATTTTCATCCTCTTTTAGTGGGAGGGAAGTGGGTCTTATATTCTGAAAAATACGACATGTTTCAAAACTCTAGGAATGTAAACATTCTTAATGGAACTTTATCACCTTGTTTACCATTTACATGATCTATTTCCTAGGAAATATCTTTGGCAGAGACCACCTCCTTCTCAAAATCATAAATCTGTCTGCCGTCTTCTTGTGCCATGCCTCATTTGGAGAATATGATTTTCCAGACTGACCAAGCTTAATAAGAACTCTTAAGATCCACCATTTCGATTTCCGTTCCTTTATGTTTCAGTCACTAACCCTGAAGCATAGAACACACAATGCTTTATGGCAAGAGAAAGCCACAGGAGGGTTCAGAGGTTGGGTGAGGTGAAAAAGAAGAGAATTACTGCCACTTGGGAGCAGACTGAACAGAAGCTCTGAAGAACTACATTACTTTCAGGGGAAAGGCAACACTGGAGTGATTTCAATTATAACACAACACAAAACACTCCTGGTGACCTTGTGAAAATGGGCAGGCCCACTTCTGGCGGTGAGAAGGCACGCTAATTATTTGGCCTCTTGCCTTTGCTAGATCAAAACTTCGGTAACTTCACGGAGTGCCTCTGTATATCAGTGTCTACTGGTGTGGCCTTTTTTTTTTTAATATACTTTTTTTATTTTCCATTTTCATAACATACAATCGCATGTATACTATTACATAGCCAGTATCCTATTGTAATAAGTGGCAATTACATCAATTCCTCTTGTCATCAACACCCAAAAAGATAAGAACCCATTATTAGCTCTTCTGCTCTCCGTACACCTCTTTCTTCTACCTCTCTCCTACCTCCTTTCTTCCCTCCAGCATCCTTTCCTACTCTACTTCCCCTTCCTTTCTCCTTCTCCTCTCTCTTCATTCCACTCCTCCTTATCCTCCTCATCTTCCCCCCTTACCCTCTCTCCTATCCCTCTCTTCCCATCTTTCTTCTCCCTTCGGTTTCTCACTCTTCCTCTCCTTGGTGTATTTCCGCTTCTGAGCAAACTCCAATCTATGTTGATGGTATTTATGCTTCCATAACAATATACTTAACATATCCTAGTTCTAAAGAAAAAAATAAGAGAAGACAGTTTTGGAGAATGAATGTACTGGTGTGGCCTTGGTAGGCACTCAGCTGCAATAGTTGAATCCCAGCCTTGCACCTCTCTAATATGTAAGCTCTGAATTTGTGTAAGGATGTGGAGAGTTGCATTCTCTGCGCCCTTTGAACATGCCAGATTTCAGTAGGATAATATTGTCCTAAGCAAAATGGTCTATATCCCTTTTTCTTGGATTCTGAATATTGGAACTAATTCAAAGATTTCAAGAGAATTGAATATTTATACATGTCAGCCCTGTTAGGTAGACCAGACGAAGAAATCAAGGTCCACAGGAAAACTAAGTTTAATTTCTTTTAATTTCTGTATGGTTAATGTATTGTCTCTGTTATGTATTGTATATAGTTTAGGGTGACCAGACGTCCCGCATCTGGCGGGACAGGCATGATTTTTCATCATTTTTCCTGAGTCCCGCCATCTATTCTATCTACACTAAAAATCTAAGCCAGCCCAGCCTGCCGCTCACTGATTGGCCTGGATTCCAGCCAATCAGTGAGCTGGCTGGGATGGAAAACTTTAAGCACGCACGAGGCATGCTTAATATAGTTGTCAGTTGAAGTTCTCAGTCTGGTCCTCTGTTGGAGCGGGAAAATGCTCTCTCCTGATTGGTTGTGGGCTGATCAGCTTCCCTATAAAAGGAGCTGTGTCAGCCAGAGAGCAACAGTTGCCTCACAGGCAGTATTGAATAAAGAGCTGTTAGAAGTCCCTCTGGCCTCACCTCCATTCTTCACCCAGAAGAACAGTCTCTGGTTATTGTTATCGCACCATAAGCTTTCTCCTTCTATGCGTCATGCAAATTGGTACTTGTTTACATCAGAGTTGCTTCTATGTAGGAACACTCATGTTGGGATTTGCTCAGAGACTTTACATGCATATTTTTCTACTGGAGGTCTTCTGAGATGCTGCCTCTGATTTCAGCAATCTTACATTTTTTTTATTTTCTCCACTATTTGTTTTGTATGTGACTACATTCAGTTAAACATGATTTTTATGTTTTTTTTAATTGATTTTCAAAAATAACGCTTGACGGGATCCCTGGTCGCACAGTGGTTAGAATGCAATATTGCATGCTGACTCTGCCCATCGTCAGGAGTTTGATTCCTGACCAACTCAGGGTTGACTCAGCCTTCCATCCTTCCGAGATCGATAACATGAGGACCCAGAGGCTCTGCCCCCAATCCATTCACTGCCTCCTGAGTCCCAGCTGATCGGCTGGGTCCTTTTTTGTTACCTTGCACAGGAGAATGGAGCTGGAAAGCAACTTAGTGGGGTGGGGAGGGAATGGGGCAGTGGTGGGTTTCAAAAATTGTTCGAACCTACTCTGAGGGTGTGGCCTCCTTTGTGGGAGTGGCTTGCTGCCCATGTGACTGGATGGGAGTGGCTTGCCACCCATGTGACCGGATATGAAGATGCCGACGACACTTGTCAGAGCCACCTTAAATTACCTCACACACAGCACTGGCATGCATAAGAATAGGATGTCAACTTGTTTTTTAAAAGGCATCTTTTAAAAGTTGCGTTAAAACAACTTCAACACACGCAATGTTCTGATTGCACCACAAACGCAGTAGTCATCCTTACCTTTCACAGAGGCACTGAGTTTTATAAATATGAGCATGATAGTGTAGAATAATCATATCCAAGGCGCAGTGGTGGGTTTCAAAAATTTTTGGAACCTCTTCTGTAGGTGTGGCCTGCTTTCCAGGTCCACTGGTGGAATCTCTTCTAACCGGTTCGGTAGATTTGATGAACCGGTTCTACCAAATAGGTGCGAACTGGTAGGAACCCACCTCTGGAATGGGGATTTTGCAGTATCCTTCCCCCGCCACGCCCACAAAACCCAGCGATGCCCATCAGGCCACAGAACCGGTGGTAAAAAATTTTGAATCCCACCACTGAATCTGATTCGCAACATCACTAGCATGATGCAACACCTAAAGGATTGGAATATGGGAGAAATCTAGAAGCGGCTCCCATCCTCCTTTTACAATTAAAAACAGCACATTGTAGCTGAAGACATATAGGTGGAGAACACAACTCTTAGATATTACACAGCACTTTAAATTGTTACATAGCTATAGGTTCTTTTTTTTTGCTTCTCACAAAAACTATGCCTTGACTTTAAAAAAGAAATGGATTTAGTCCAGGGATCCTTTAACAATCTGTCAGGGCACATAACATTTTAATAGAAAGGCTCTTCTGTCATTCGTAGTAGATTGGTAAAGCAACTGTTTATCTTGGCAATATCCATTTCTACTTAGACAAATATAAAATTGCTATCTGCAACTTGGACATCTATTTAAACATCCATTTTGGGACATGTTGCAATTCGCCACTGATTTAAATGAGACAGGCTAAATTTCAGATCACCCAAGAAAATTATCAGCTCATATTCAGGCATAGAACACATTATTTTACTTTTTATACGAATCAAAGAAACCATACGCAGTATGTTCTTTTTTTAAAATTAGAGCCCCTGTAAATAGGAAGCGGAGATTGTCCTGTGCCACTAATTTTTTGAAAAAACCAAAATGCTTTCCTAGCTCTTGTTAATTTTTCCAATTGTTTTTAACCATTATCCTTGTGGAGAGAAAAAAAAGTAAGAAGTAAGAAAAACGAATCTCTCCTAGTGGTAGATAGAAGCCTTAAATTTATCTTGGATTAAATAAAATGCATATTGAGTATGTTATAAACATGACAGGCATGTATCTTAATCAGAATTTCAGAAAAATTTGAAATAGATTACATTGGATTGTATTACAGTGCTGAATTTAAGCGATGGTCGGCTCAGTTGACCAGCAAGTGATGTACATCCCGTCATATCTCTTAATTACTTGTTTATTACTTTAATCACAGTTCAACAACCCTTATCTCTCCCAAAGAAGTACTAGAAAATGAGTGGCAACAAAAACTATAAAGAGACGCAATTGGTGCCACAGGCCTTTTTAAAGGTTTAAGCGATTGCAGCCCCTCATCTAACTCACAATCCCATACACCTTTGTAGTGCAGTCTTTAAAATGTCATTAAATGCTAAATTAAATGACATTTCCTAAAGGGTATTCCTGAAACAAAGAACGGACTGATTTTTTAAAAAACCAGGGCATGCATGTTTCCTTATGAGGTATTATGAGTCTCTTGGGAATAGGGCGGCATACAAGTCGAATAAACCACCACTATTACATTCTAGGATCCTAGGATGGAAGATGATTCCAGTAAAACAGCTTATAGTATTATTCAGGTTTTGCAGATATGATGTAACACATATTCAGAATAATAATAAGATCTTTACCTGCATTGCTACCTTATCATTAAACTGCTATAGGCATCCACTTCAGTGGGTGCAGAATTCTAGGATAATGACCAAACAATCAATTAAAAAATGTCACTATACTCCTCCTAGCTGGCCAAAATAATTGTTGCCCTAGCTTTTTAATCTGCAGATCTCCCCAGCTGCATGTTGAGTGGGCCTTTCCAGAAAGACAAAAATGAATAGAGTAGAATAGTTTGCTTCTCCTTATCCATCTGATTTGGTTGAGGGGATACAACATGGAAGGCAGCTAAATGATTGAGTGCATGCATTGTAAACCAAAGCCATTAGGAATATGGTAAGGAAAAATAGTGCAAAGAAATAATCATCTGGATATTATAGTGTTGAAAGAAATGTCCTTCTGGGTTCAGCTCCAAGTGGGGAAAAAGACACTGGAGACATGGAGGCTGCTTGGAAAGATGGTTTATTGTTGGACAGGGCCACATGGCTTGAGCCCTGAACAGAAAAGGTGATCAATGTTGGTGGAGAAGAAGAGAAGGGCTGAAGGAGGGGCTTGCTAGGCTTTTTATACCCTGTTTAGTCCCACCTCTCTATTTCCTGTTCCTGTGTAAGAAATATATCCTGATTGGTTGTCAGACTCCCATGGGGCCATGCAGGGGCTACTCTCTAGGCTGTGTTTTGAATCTAGGTATGGATGAGTTCTCAGATGCCATGTGGCCAGTTGAGTAAAGTTCCAACATTATCATGCCTTTACTCCCATCCCCCCTGGGGCTGCAGTGGAGAAGTCTTTATTATGTAAAGTGGACTAGCCTGGCCCTCTCAATGGCCCATTGACAAAGTGGGGATGGGCAGGAAGCTACAGGCAACTATTCTGTCTTTTAAAACATGTTTCTTTTCACATCCAGAGAAATATTCTGCCTTTTCAATATTTCCTAGGATATTTCATTTTTCTGGGAGAGGGCTGGATGATCACTTCCCACAATAGGATCTAGGCAGGAGTCGTCCAACTGATTTTAAATACATGAAAGCAGAGGAAATACTGTCAAACCAATACGCGAATGAAATAAACTTTACAGAAAGCAAAACTTACTGTATATGAAAAAGATTACCGGAAGTGTGCACTTGCAAGTAGAAAATGGTTTCTACAGAAATGTCACGGCAAGGTCATCTTTCAGGAATAGTGAAAGGTTATAAAATTTGACAAAATGTGAAAAGTTCTTCAAGTGTGGCTTGAGGTGGATTAACAAAAAGGTTCTGTGCCATGGAAAGACATAGGGAACTGGCGCATAAATATTAGAGAGTCTGTTGGATGGCACAATTAGGATAACCAACAGGGTGCAAATGCAGCATTGTACAGAATAGCAGTTTGAGAGACATCTGTTAAAGAATCAAGAGTTCTAAGCTGAATGATGCCTCTCCCTCACCTTCCTTTTCACTTATATATATGAGACAGAGGTGGGTTCCTACCAGTTCGCACCTATTCGGTAGAACCGGTTCGTCAAATCTACCGAACCGGTTAGAAGAGGTTCCACCAGTGGACCCGGAAAGCAGGCCACACCTACAGAAGAGGTCTCAAAATTTTTTGAAACCCACCACTGGTCCTTGGATATGATTATTCTACACTATCATGCTCCTATTTATAAAACTCAGTGCCTCTGTGAAAGGTAAGGATGACTACTGCGTTTGTGGTGCAATCAGAACATTGCGTGTGTTGAAGTTGTTTTAACGCAAACCAAAGATGCCTTTTAAAAAACAAGTTTACATCCTATTCTTATGCATGCCAGTGCTGTGTGTGAGGTAATTTAAGGTGGTTCTGACAAGTGTCGTCGGCATCTTCATATCCTTTCACATGGGCGGCAAGCCACTCCCATCCGGTCACATGGGGCGGCAAGCCACTCCCACAAAGGAGGCCACACCCACAGAGTAGGTTCGAACAATTTTTGAAACCCGCCACTGGTATGAGAGGAATTTATATTTCCTTGTTGATAATTAAGTGGCTACATATTCTTAGAAGTGATTCAGAACGTCCATTTGAAATGAACTGCAGAGAGGTTAATTCATTTTGGCATGCTTCTTCCCTGCTGTGAATGAGTTTCTAGAAGCCTGATTGTTTACTTCAAATCTATTGCTTTTTCATGGACATCCTCACAGTCCCTTGGAAAGTCACAAACTGCCTTTTCTGTTCCATCACATTAGTCTTTTGCTGTTATCTCAGCACTTCCCACTTGGAAGGAAACGAAACGAAGAAGGTGATCGAAAATTTAGTTCACTGGAATACAAAGCAACTTCCCGAGTTCTCCACCATAAAACATTTTGAAATGTTCTATACCAAATGCCAAATATCTATCACCTTAGTGTACATCTCATTAAAAATCTAGAATAAGTTTCAAAATGGATTTTTAAACTTTTCCTTTGGCTGATGGTTTCTTATTTGTGCATGGGTGGGGGTGGGGCAAATTTAAAACCATTAGAGTTAATAAAATGATTGTAATGCAATCAAATATTATTTCAATGTATTCTTAAATAATAGTCACGCCACAGTCATCCTGTTTCTATGGATCTTTGTATTTTGTGATTTTTCTCCTTTCTCTTCTGCTGTCTCCAGATGCTGCCATATCCATTATCCAGATTTCTTTTTTGCCTTTCTTATCAACAATGGTTAAGTCTAGAGTGTTATGTGGTAGCTGCTCATCTATTTGAAGTCCAAAGTCCCAGAGCACTTTAGCTTCTTCATTTTCTATTACTTTGTCTATTTTATGATCCAGGGGTGGGTTCCTGCCAGTTCTAACCTGTTCTATAGAAGAGGTTCCACAAATCTACAGTGCCATTTAGAACCCTCCCCCTGCCCGTCCGCACATCATCAAGATGAAGAGTGAGAGGAGGAATTCTGGGAGTTGAAGTCCACAAGTCTTAAAGCTGTCAAGTTTGAACACCCCTGGGGAGGTTTTTTTTCTAAAGGGTTAGGGGTGCAAGGGTCTTGTAACTTGACAGCTTTAAGACTTGCGTGCTTCAAATGCCAGAGTTTCTGAGCCAACATTTTGGTTGCTAAGCAAGAGTGTTGTTAAGTGAGTTTCACCACATTTTACAAGTTGGCCACGCCAACCTGTTCACATGGCTGGCAAGCCGCTCCCACCCAGTCACATGGCCAGCAAGCCACTCCCACAAAGGGGGCCACACCTACAGAACAGGTTCTACAAAATTTTGAAACCCACCACTGTTATGGTCCCACCAGTTGTCATTTATAGGCAAATTGTATTTCTTGCAGATATTTCAGTGCACCATTGTTGATACTTTGTCACGCCATTCTTTGCAGACAATCTGTGCGATCTTCTTGCAGCAGCAAACCAGACAATCCACTATTTCTTCGGTTTCTTTGCAGAGGCGGCAATTGCTGTCTTTATGATCTGCAGAAGATCTGGGCACGAAACACTCCAGTCATGATCTCCCCCTCCCATCCATACATCTACTAACTACCTTTTAATCAAGAGAATTGCTAAAAACCCACATCCAGCTCTAAGAATTTCACAGATTTTTTTTAAAATCTCCTTTGAAAAGGAAAGAAAAGCCATTTCTTTTTCTTCAAATCAAACGAATAAGGACAACAAATGCAGAATTTTCAGCACTGCTCTACTAGTTGAGAATGGTACAAAATGACGCTCCTCGCTTTTCTGTAGCTGCAAAAATAATTTACAGTATATGAATAACCCATTCAGTACAAATCTATTTTAGTTAATCTGGCATTTATGCCTTCTTTTATTTTCTTGTTTTAACATATACAATAGCAGAGTTGGAAGGGACCTTGGAGGTCTTCTAGTCCAGCAGGAAACCTTATACCGTTTCAGACAAATGGCTATCCAACATCTTCTTAAAGATTTCCAGTGTTGGGGCATTCACAACTTCTGGAGGCAAGCTGTTCCACTGATTAATTGTTCTAACTGTCAGGAAATTTCTCCTCAATTCTAAGTTGCTTCTCTCCTTGATTAGTTTCCACCCATTGCTTCTTGTTCTACCCTCAGGTGCCTTGGAGAATAGTTTGACTCCCTCTTCTTTGTGGCAACCCCTTAGATAGTGGAACACTGCTATCATGTCTCCCCTAGTTCTTCTTTTCATTAAACTAGACATACCCAGTTCCTGCAACCGTTCTTCATATGTTTTAGTCTCCAGTCCCCTAATCATCTTGGTTTCTCTTCTCTGCACTCTTTCTAGAGTCTCCACATCTTTTCTACATCGTGGCGACCAAAACTGAATGCAGTATTCCAAGTGTGGCCTTACCAAGGCATTATAAAGTAGTATTAACACTTCAAGTGATCTTCATTCTATCCCTCTATTAAAGTAGCCTAGAACTGTGTTGGCTTTTTTGGCAGCTGCTGCACACTGCTGGCTCATATTTAAATAGTTGTCCACTAGGACTCCAAGATCCCTCTCACAGTTACTACTATTGAGCAAGGTACCACCTATACTATACCTGTGCATTTCGTTTTTCTTGCCAAAATGTAGAACCTTACTCTTTTCAGCATTGAATTTCATTTTATTAGATAATGCCCAATGTTCAAGTTTGTCAAGATCTTTCTGTATCTTAAGCCTATCTTCTGGAGTGTTGGCTATTCCTGGCTGGCAGCTTGGTGGCAGGAATAGAATGATAAAAGTCAGAAATTAAAATATTCAAAGCGGGGGGGAACCCTTTCATCAATAGTCTCAGTTTACAACTTTGGTGTCTTTTTAAAAAAGGCAAGAAGGAACAAGAAAGCCGTATGGTTTTAGGGACTGTAGTAAATCATTCATTTTTTTTAAAAAAAAAATCTACTTTAGAACATTATCTCTATTCACTTGGGAAACACTGTTTATGGATGATCTAAATAAAATCAATTATTCCAAAGAACTGTCACTGCTTATTTTAATACGGTCGGTAAGTCTTTTCAAAGGCTGCCTGAGTGCCAGAAAGCTCTGTGTGATTTGAATATCATATGACAGGAACAATGTATGCAGATGGAAAATCATGCAGGAAAAAAAGAAATCCAAAGGTCTTGTTCTTCCTACTTATTCTACATTTGAATTTGGAAATGCAAATATAATGTAAAATGAACTATGAATATGACAGTGGTGGATTCCGGATCCCGGCGCAACCGGTATGCTGCAATGGGGCCAGACGGGGCACACCACCGCCCTGCGACGCCCCAGCTTCTTGGCGAGGTCGCACATGCGCCATACACTGTGGCTGCGTGCGCAATTGGCCCGTTTCCCTCAAAAAGAGGTAAGGAACGCGGGCAGGTGGGCGGGCCCACCGAAACACTGTTCCGGTACGGTGGCTGCTGCTCCAGCTGCCACCAGTATGCCCATACCTGGGCGTACCACCTGGAACCCACCACTGGTATATGAAAAGATGTTAAAGGGGAAAGCCCGGGTTACACTTTTTTTGTAAAAGAAGTTAAAATTCGTAACAAAAAAATAAAAAAAAACCTTTGTTTAAAAAAAATAGCCACCAGTTCTCTGGGAGATCTTTCCAAGGGATCCAACTGATCTACGGGCCAAAATGAGCCGGATAATCCATTTGTTTGTCAGTGATTAATCTGCCATTTGAGGAAGCACAAGTCAAGCCATCTTCAAAAAATAAGAAGGCTGTAATGTAGAAGAGGGCCTCCCATCCTTTTGTCTTGCTCTCAGCCTCCCCTACCCCCGAGCAACCACTAGAAATTGGCAATAAGCTGCCAGACTAATGGTGCCGGGAATGTTTGCCAATTTTAAACCAAAATTGAAGAAAAGAAAAGGTATAAACTAGCGTGCTTTTAAAACAAAATTAATTCTCTCAAAAATGATTTTTTTTAAAATCAAAAATGGTGAATTACACCATTGCCTTTGACTGATCTTTTTTAAAATAAACTATTTTCATAAAAGAAAAGCTAGCTCAGCAACATTATCAAAAGAATCAAATGATTTATCTTTTCACGTCAAAGAAAAGGAAGGATCCAGCTGAATTTTTAATTGGCATTGGGATTAGAAGAAACAAACATTGTTACTTCGATGGATCGGCCCTGACATCGATTAAACTGTGATTATGTGTTGCTGACTCATTACTTCATTAATTATTCTCTTTTTTCCCCAAGAAAACAATAATCATTACCATTTAGAGATGCTAAATATCTTTCAATTTTATACGGTTAGATTAATAAATTATAGGAACTATAGTAAACAGTAAAAATGTTGTAAAACTTTTGTGGTTGTATGAAAGAGGGTTCCTTGATTCATGTACCGGTATCAAACTGAGAAATATTTAGAATCTCTAGTCCCCATTTCAAACATTTATCAATTCATTTAATCAAACATTGACCAACTCATTGATTGAAGATTCATGATTTGTTTGTTTGTCCATGTATACATACACAAATCCTCATTAAATGTCTTTTTTTTCAGATGCATTTGATTTTTCTTTACAAATCTTTCAACAAAGGGACATCCCTCACATTTTGCTAACAGTACATTCAATTGCCAGGGAGGGCAGACCATTTTTATCTAGGCTTTCTCCTCCAGGACACCAACCCGGTTACCACGTCTGCAGTGGCAAAGTTCTATGCTGCTGCAATGTCCATAAGAAAAAAAATTGGCTACAGAAGTATAGCACCATCTTGTACCAATTATCTGGACATACCTCTAACAATCTTTGGACCATTATGTTATTATCCACTTTTAATATCAATACTTTTTAATTATATCTTAATGTTAGCATTTTTTAATATAGTGTAAAAACTAATGTGTATTGCTGGTCTTTGACCGTAATAAAGATTTCACTTACTTTGGTTTTATAGTCACCTTCTCTTATCCCTCCCCCCCCACTTGACAGCACAAATTTTAACTGCATTGTTAACTGCACTGATTTTTGTTGACCAGAAATAACTAAATACATGAAAGCAGGGGTGGGTTTCTCGCCCCGTTCCAACTGGTTTGGTTGGAACGGGGCCGGTGGCGTCCTCGTGCACGTGCGCAGTGCACGCATGCGTACTAGTGTCTGCGCAATGCTCCAGCTGCTCCTGGACGATCACGCAGGCGCTGTATGCGTCCTACGCATGCGTGGAAGCGCAGAACTCGTCAAAACCGGGTAAGGACCGCGGGCGGGCGGGCGGGCGCGCCCTTCACCATTCCCAGAAGTTACTTACTTCCGGGTTCGGTGACCAACCGGTTCGCAGGGACCGCCGCGAACCAGTTGAAACCCACCCCTGCATGAAAGGAAAGCAATAAAAAAGAAAAATGCAGGATAATCAATCATACTCTGTCCTTTCCTTGAAACCCCCTAGTTGTACCATAGGATAACAAGGCCATTAAAGTTCACTTTGTTATGAAATGTGTCCACTGTAGACCTCTCCCAGTGGAAGGAGAGTAGTAATGTTATTCAGAGCTTCCTGGCAATTTTTTATTCCTGAAATATAGAACTGTAGTCACAAAAGCTTATCCTGAACCTGCTCAATGAGAGTCTGTTCAACATCCCCAACTATGATGGAGAATCTGCGTCCCATAGCTGAGACACATTCAACTACAAACCCAGTTATTTCATGGGATGTAGTGGACGCCATCTTGTTCTTGCCTCAGGAAGCAAAAACCCCTCGGCCTAGTCCTAGTCTCTAGTGGTGAGTTGCACTTACTACCTCTACTGGTTTGGTGATTGCGCACGGACGTGTTTCATTCGTGTGCATGCCTGACTCGCACTGCGCATGCATGCGCAATCCACTGCTCCTATGACAATTACCGGATTGTCGGGGCTCGCACAGCCACCGCACGCTGGGCCTCTGTGCATAATTTGCCTTTTGCCATAACAATAGGTGTTCTGACCCACCTCTTCATACATCAAAGCATGTCGAGACAAAGATACTTCAAGGATTTATTAACCCACAGACTAGACCTTGGCAGCAATCCAGCACAGTCCAGACTTTGGCAGCAATCCAGCATAGACTAACCTTGGCAACAATCCAGCCTGCCAAGATAACCACGATAGCTTCTCCAGCTCTAGTAAATACTTTGATTCCTGTGACGAACTTGTGGAAAGCCATTCCTTTTATAGTCTTGAGAGGAGCCTAATTACCGCCAGCTGAGTTCAATTATCTCCTGTAACTGCGTAACTGTTCTTTACGCCTATTAGCCCTCCGTTGCCGGGCATCCAGGACCAACTCCCTTGTCTCCTCCCCACTGCTCCAATGCATGACGTCAGGATCACACTCCCTTGTCTCCTCCCCACTGTTCCAAGGCTTGACTTCAGGAGCACGCTCCCTTTGGCTCTCACCGCTGCTCCAGGCCTCAGGCACCTCCTGGTGGCCAACCAGCCTTTCTGCGCCCTGCTTGGAGTCGGAACCCTGTCCAGGGTCCTCCACATCCACCAGAGCCGACTCATAGGGCCCCTCACTGTCGGAGTCTGGTGGCAACTCCAATGGCTCCTGCTGGGCCACAACATAGAGCGTGGGTGGGCGGGCGAGCCAAAAGAGCCACTGTTCTCTCTCAGCTGCTCCAGGCCACTACCGGTTCTATCAAACCGGGCCGAACCGGCAGCAATGCACCTCTGCTAGCCTCGTATGAAACAAGTTCTCCAACTTCGTTTCATAATCAAATGGAATAAAACGTGGACAAGCACTTTAAAAAAATGGGGGAATTCAGAGTAACAGATCTACTCTTAGCACATTCTGAGACTGGAATATTCTGAGCGGCATATTTAAGAATCCTGCAAATGCACTACAGCATGGTAATACAGGCAGATGTTTGTTGAGGAATGGGTGATTTGAAATAGAGAGAAGAGGGAAGCCACTCTTCAGTCCCTCTAAATGGGGTGCATGGGACTTGTGAGACATTTTGGCAGTAAACACTTTTAAAATGTCAGTGCTTTTAGACAGAATGAAGGTGCAGAGATTGCAGATCTAATTCTCAATCAGCTGTGCTATTCACACAGAGTAGGGTAGATATGCAGCTCTGGGCTGAAGAATCCTTAGCCTTTTAACTGACTGACTCTGCTACCTTGACAGCTTGTCTGACATGCAGCTCCTTGATGGCATTGGCAGGTGGATGCAAACTTGTCATTTTAATTTCCCAGAATGCCTGAAATGCCAGTAAAGATAAAATAGTTATTGCCCTATCAAGAAAGAATCAAGAAAGTGTGAATGCCAGAGCAAAGGCAGAAAGATAACAAGTACTGAGTCCCGATTTGAAGATTGTTATCTATGATTAATCTACCCATCATGGACATCTCCTAGTCTTGCATCCTATTTCTTTCCTTCCAAAAATCTACAGGATAATTTTTAATGGAAAGGCAACAAATCTCTTGCGAAGGGAAGACTTGGCCAAAATATCTGATGAACTGCTTGGATGATGTTCAAGTTGTTCAAATCTGTCGCTGGCTAATTTCAAGACCTCTTTTTTTGCTCATACTTTCTAGTTACAGCTCCTCATCTTTAAATCAAAAGACTTGGCTAGAAAAACCTTCAAGCAGAGGCCTGCCTGTTGTAAACCGGACTTCTAGCTGTTTGTATGTAGAACCAATTGGCAAATGTTTTATGGTGCCTGCATCAGCAAAGCAGAATCTTTCTGAGTGTGACTGTGACTTTTTCTGGATCCATTGAGTGGCATGGACTCTCTACACAGGGAAATTAGAATAGAATAGAATAGAATAGAATACCTCCCATAGACCGATTAGATCACACAGGTTAGGTCTTCTCCGGATCCCATCTGCCAGCCAGTGTCGGCTGGCGACTCCCCGGGGGAGAGCCTTCTCTGTTGCAGCTCCAGCCCTCTGGAACGACCTCCCCGTGGAGATCCGGACCCTCACTACCCTCCCAGCCTTCCGCAAAGCCGTTAAGTCCTGGCTGCTCCAGCAGGCCGGGGGGCTTTCGAAATATCCAGCCCCTCAGAAATTGTGACTGTTGTATATTTTAATATGTTGTCTTGTGTATTATCCCCTTCCCTTGTTTTATTGTAAGCCGCCCGGAGTCCTTCGGGAGTGGGCGGCATACAAGCTCAATAAAACGAAACGAAACGAAAACGAAACGAAACGAGAATAGAATAGAATAGAATAGAATAACAGAGTTAGAAGGGACCTTGGGGGTCTTCTAGTCCAACCCCACCACTTCAGACAAATGGTTATCCAACATCTTCTTAGAAACCTCCAGTGTTGCAGCATTCACAACATCTGGAGTTGTGGAATTACAGCAACTGTGTGAGACAATCAAAGTGAAACTGGGGGTGAGATGTGTGGATGAATGGATAACGAGCTCTACATTTTTAAATAAACCAGAGCTAGAAGACATGCAAACATTTGCCACTGAATAAAAACAGAATTCCCCTAAGATTGAACTTGAACAAGAAGCCTTCAAATTTAGGAGGCAGGCTCTTGTACCCTCCATCTCCATAAAAAAATATTGAAAGAAGAGAATGTACCAAGAAGAGGCAAGTGCAGCAGGCAAAAATAGCTTACTCCTGTCTAGGCAAACAGTTACATATCAATGAGGATTGGTTGTTGCACCTAGCAAGTGGATTCGCTCATTAGCTTTTATAAATGATTTTATCTGGTACCTATAGTTTTTCTTGCGATAGAAATATGTACCTAGCCCATTGTTCTCAGAAGGAAAAGAAAAGTTGGGGGAGTTAGTAAAAGGAGACATCAAAAATAGTGAGAATGGCTTATGAATCATGTCTGTAGACAATATAGTTCCTGGATATGTGCGTCTAAGCATCTGATGAGCTGGACTGTGAATCATGGAATCTTAGGTGACGATGTGTTGGATAATCTTTGAAATGCCACATCTGTTGTTTTTAATTTGTTTAGTAGACAAACACAGCTATATTTCTGGAGCCGATGCAACGTTACCAAGCCAACAGGCTTCTTCTTATGGATAGCACAATCCAGAAAACAGGTGAATAACCCCCCAAGCACATATATTCCTGGCATGCCTGGCCTGCAACTCTCAGGGATTCCCATAAGAAGTTTTAAATGTGACAAAAGGGAAAATGGTTAAACACTTGACTAGAGATAATGATACTAGCTGCAAAAATGGAAGAGTCCTCTGAATTAGCTTGACTTTTGGCAACTTCATGTCAATGCAGTTTCCTCTGCAACAGCACAGAAGTGATTTATCATTGTTGGTTTTCTTTTTTCCTTTCTTTTCCTTTTCCTTTTTCCTTTTCCTTTTCCTTTCCTTCCCTTTCCTTCTCCTTCCCTCCCCTCCCCTCTCCTCTCCTCTCCTCCCCTCCCCTCCCCTTCAGTGGTGGATTCCTAACAGTTCAGCCCAGTTTGGCCAAAATGATAGTGGTATGGCGGCCTGGGTCGTTGGAACCGAAAGTGATCCAGGCCTGTCACCCCGCCCCCCCAAACCGGTTCCCTGGTCATTGCCACCACCGCCATCATGTTTTTGAGTTCTGTGCATGCGCAGAACAATTTTAGTTGAACTGCACATGCGCACACAGTGTGCATCCAGCACGTCCACGCGCTTTGCGTGAATGAGCAAACTAAATCCGGCCAGAACCCACTCCTGCTTCCCTTCCTTTCCTTTCCTTTTTTGAAATTCCCAATCCAGCCTACAGATTTTCTAGCCAATATGCAGTACTGCAATATTGAAGGTCAGCAATGTTGAAGGTCAACTGAGTTCTCCCACAAAGAAGAGTGTGTTAACTATTTGATTTCATTTAATTGAAGTGTTACATGGAAATGCCCTCCTGTTTCTATTAGCTACTGTTTTGGAGTGTGTAGCCCTCAGCATTCTACGCCTCATACATGCAGAAAATATTGCCACAACTCTCTTCCAGAGGGTGAGTCCTAAGCTGTGTCACAAGGATTGCTTGTGAAAAGCTGCGTACAAAATGTTTTACAGATGGCACCTGGCACCATCAAGGTTAGCTAAAATCTCAACAAATACCTCCCCAAAATGCTGGAAATGCGAATCAATACACGGAACATATTATCATTTATGGTGGACCTGTGAGGAGGCAAAAAAATTTTTGGAAAATTTTGGAAAATCAAAAATTGGCTGGAGGCAATAACAAGGGATAAAATAGATTGGAAACCTGAAGTTTTTTTTATTAGGAATTATGTCGGTGAAATACAAAAAAGAAATCCAGTATTTAATACTACATATACTTACAGCGGCAAGGATTGCCTTTGCCCAGAAATGGAAAAACAAATTAACCCCAAATGAAGATGAAATAATAAGAAAGATTATGGACTGTGCTGAAATGGATAAACTAACTAAAGAAATCCAGGGAAAGGAAGAATCAGAATTCTACCAGATATGGGATAAATGGTATAGGTGGATGGAGAAAAGGAACAAAAATCAATGAAAGAATATAACAACACTCAAAAAATAATAGTTATGAGTAAAATAAGAGGGTTAGGAATGGTGAAATCTAAATGAAATACGATAGAAGGGGAAATAATATAATGTGAGCGATATCGATTGATGATTGCTAAGATAAAAAACAGGAAGTTCCTGTTCGCACTGTATTGTATAAATGTGGTGTACGTCTAATTTTTGTGGGTATGTATTTTACATGTTTGTTAATAAAAATCTTTTAAAAAAGAAAAGAAAAGCTGCGTGCAGAGCCCAAAGCACTTCAATGCTCCCCGAAAGCAATAGCAATAGCAGTTAGACTTATATACCGCTTCATAGGGCTTTCAGCCCTCTCTAAGCGGTTTACAGAGTCAGCATATTGCCCCCAACAACAATCCGGCTCCTCATTTTACCCACCTCGGAAGGATGGAAGGCTGAGTCAACCCTGAGCCGGTGAGATTTGAACAGCCGAACTGTAGAACTGCAGTCAGCTGAAGTAGCCTGCAGTGCTGCATTTAACCACTGCGCCACCTCGGCTCTCCAATGGCATCTGCCTTTGTGTGATTGATAATGGGGGCCAGAGCCCAATATGAAATCTAAGAATTTGCTGGTTGTACTGATTGCCTTTATCTTGACATCCCATTTATCAACTTCTAGTTAATTACATGTGTGTAAAGAAATATGGCCGTGCACATCTGGCTGTACGTCTTTTCGGTTTCACACATCTGCTTTATTAAAGAAAGTATGAAACTTAAGCAACTAATCGGAAATGCTTACTCCCCTGTCAGCAAAGATAAGAGCTTTTTTTGGTTCTTCGTGCTTTCTGCTTCTGATCGGAATGACTCAGAGTGGTTAATCTCAGCCTTTGCTTCTATAGCTGGGCTGAATTAATTTAGCAAACACTTCCTCAGATTGAAAGATATGAGGATGGGGAGGTAGCTCTATATGTGCAGTGGTGCAGCAAATATGCTGTTAAAAGCAGAAATAGCATTCTCATCCATCTATGATTCTCTGCAATAGTAGAGAGAGAGAGAGAATAAGACTCTCGAGCCTGTGCAAAGCTGCAGATACTCTTGATCCTAATTAAATTCTATAGCTTTACAATGACAGCTTGTGAGAGAAAAAAAGTATTTCAGGATCAGAATAACGGAATAGCAGAGTCGGAAGGGACCTTGGAGGTCTTCTAGTTGAACCCCTTGCTCAGGCAGGAAACCCTACACCATTTCAGACAAATGGTTGTCTAATCTCATCTTTAAAACCTCCAGTGTTGCAGTACTCATAACTTCTGGAGGCGAGTTGTTCCACTGATTAATTGTTCTCACTGTCAGGAAAATTCTCCTTAATTTCAGGTTGCTTCTCTACTTAATCAGTTTCCATCCATTGCTTCTTGTACTGTCTTCTGGTGCTTTAGGGCAGTGGTCTCCAACCTTGGCAACTTTAAGACTTGTGGACTTCAACTCCCAGCTTTGCTGGCTGAGGAACTCTGGGAGTTGAAGTCCACAGGTCTTAAAGTTGCCAAGGTTGGAGACCACTGCTTTAGAGAATAGCTTGACCCCCTATTCTTTGTACTATCATGTCACCCCTAGTCTTTCTTTTCATCAAACAAGACATACCATATTCTTGCAACTGTTCTTCATATGCTTTAGCCTCTAGTTCTCTAATCATATTTGTTGCTCTTCTCTTCACTCTTTCTAGAGTCTCAACATTTTTTATGTCATGATGCTGAAAACTGGATGCAGTATTCCAAATGTAGTCTTACTAAGGCTTTATGAAGTAATATTAACACTTCACATGGTCTTGATTCGATCTCTCTTAATGCAACTTACAACTGCATTTTTGGCAGCTGTAGCACACCAAGATCTCTTTCGAGCTAAGTATCACTTATACCTGTGCATTTGGTTTTCCTTGCCTAAGTGTAGAACCTCACTTTTTCATCATTGAATTTCATTTTGTTAGATTGGGCCCAATGCTCATGTCTATCAAAATTCTGCCGTATCTTAAACCTATCTTGGCTATTCTTGCCACTTTGATGTCATCTGCAAATTTGATGAGTTCCCCATCTATATCCCTCATCTAAATCATTGATGAAGATATTGAAGAGAACTAGGCCTAAGACTTGGGATAGCCCTCTGTTTACTTAGGTTTAGGTTTAGGTTTCGTTTTATTTATATGCTGCCCTATTCCCAGCGGGACTCACAAACCCAAGAGGGGAAGGGAAACACAAAAACTACAAATACAAGCATTTAAAATAACCAACAAACACACAATTGGGAAGGGAACTCATCAACCCCAGGCCTGCCGACACAGCCAGGTTTTAACGGCTTTTTGGAAGGCCTGGAGAGATGTGAGGGTCCGAATCTCTGTGGGGAGCTCGTTCCAAAGGGCCGGAGCTGCCACAGAGAAGGCCCTCCCCTGGGTAATAGCCAGGTGGCATTGGCTGGTAGACGGAACCCGGAGGAGGCCAACCCTGTGTGATCTAATGGGTCTTTGGGAGGTAATTGGCAGCAGGCGGTCTCTCAAGTACCCAGGTACTCAAGTACTTCCATTCATGTAGATGCAGTTCAATTGAGAACTACACATTGAGTACCGTTGGTCGTCCAGTTACTAATTCATCTTATAAACTACTCATATTAAGTAGTAGGTTGTGGTATACTTTATCAGATGCCTTACTGGAGTCCGAGTAAATTATATCTACAACATTTCTCTGCTCCACTAATTTTGTCACTAAATGGATGCAATATTCCAAGTGTGGTTGGTCTTACTAAGGCATTATAAAGAGTGATCACACACAACTAACTCTAGAGCCGAGGTGGTGCAGTGGGTAGAGTGCAGTACTGCAGGCCACTTCAGCTGACTGTTATCTGCAGTTTGGCAGTTCAAATCTCACCAGCTCAAGGTTGACTCAGCCTTCCATCCTTCCGAGGTGGGTAAAATGAGCACCTAGACTGTTGGGGGCAATATGCTGACTCTGTAAACCGCTTAGAGAGGGCTATTGCTATTCTCAGTCCGACTGCATAAACAGAAAGTGATCTGATTTTAGGATTAGTTCTGAGTCTGAACTGTGCTTCATATTTAATGGAATAAAACGCTGTAGAACCATTGTCATATAGTGACTGACATCAAGACCAGGAAGACTTCCTTTCAAGTGCCTTTATCAGCATAGAAGCTCACTGGGTGACTTTAAGCCAATTATTTGTTGTTGTGTGAATCACTGTAAGTGGGACTGATATGTATATCACTTTGAGGTCCTGAATCATTAGATACAATTATCTAATAAATAATATGTATCTTTTATTTGGATGAACAGCTAAAGGCCCATCTCATTCTTAAGAAGACAAGGTATTATCGATAAAGGAAATAATGAGAAGACTGACCCACAGTGGTGGGTTTCAAATTTTTTTAGAACCTATTCTGTGGGTGTGGCCTATTCTGTGGGTGTGGCTTGGCAGTCATGTGACCGGGCGGGTATGGACAACTTGACATCACTCATGCACACTCAGTCATATGACCACCACCACCCCAAGCCATGTGGCAAAACGTTTTGGGACTCCTATGAAGGGGGGGAGGGGAAAACCTTCCAAAAATAGACAACTGGAGGATTAAGGGCCGAAATTAGGGAGATCGGAGAAGGCAGGACAGAGGGGAATCCAGGAGAAAGCTATCACACTCTGGGGAAAGAACTTTGGGAGATCGGAGGAGGCAGGACAGAGAGGAATCCAGGAGAAAATTCCTGAGGTTGCCACTGCTGTCTGGTGAATTGGACCTCTCCATGCTTCTCCGTTCACCACCTCCACTCCCAGGTATGGGACTTTGCACCAAATTGGGCTAGGATAGTGCGGATGGGCGGGGGGGGGGGAGCGATGGAGCTGCTTCCGGATGGGCGGGGTTGAGCGAGTAGCGACAGGGCTGGGGTAGGCATTCCGGAAGTTACTTCTGGGTCCACCGGTTGAACCTCCTTTCACCAGATCAGTAAATTTCGCCATCCAGTTCTCCCGAATCGGTGCAAACCAACAGAAACCCACCACTGCTGACCCAGATACGATCCCACTTTTCTGGGCATCAAACCATCCTTCATTTTTAAAATCCAAATTGGATTATGCCACTATGATAATCAATTTAACCTGGCATTTCTGAAGGTAGATTAGCACTTTCTCCTTATTAGGCCATTCATCACTAGCTAATTGCAAGAAGGAACATTTGTCTTTTTTTCTAGTCTCAAGTCATTGCTAATGCCCTGCCCCAACTTTTTATTCCAGTTCTGATTCAAAATTACTGATTTTTATGAGAAAAAAACCTTTAAAGCAGTGTTTCTCAACCTTAGCAACTTGAAGATGTCTGGACTTCAACTCCCAGAATTCCCCAGCCAGCATTCGCTGGCTGGGGAATTCTGGGAGTTGAAGTCCGGACATCTTCAAGTTGCCAAGGTTGAAAAACACTGCTTTAAAACCTTCTGAGCAGTACTACAAAGCTTCCTGTCCTTTTCCTTTTCCTTGAGAAACATCTTTAGGTTTCAATGTATGAATTATGTTTTCTTATTTCTCTATAGGCAACCTGTCTGTTTTTTTCCAGTAGGCCCTTTTGTAAACCTACACAAGGAAGGCAGGAAGCAGAAAAACAGCCTGTTCCCCATTGCTTTGATTATTGTAGCCTCAAAGCAAGGATGAAAAAGAGGGATGGAAGGAAGGAAGGACCTTTGTTAATATCAAATGAATAATGTGGCAAAGAACAATAATAACATTCATGCACGCAGACATTCAGAAAAGGAAAGAAATGTGGGCAATGAGAAGGAAACATCCTTTCAATGGGATGTTTGGACCAGTCCACATAGGAGTCAATCAGCAAAATTTGCCTTCCCTGAACGGCTAGGAAGGGTAAGAACAGAACAAAGAGAAGAAGAAAGGGAGCAACGAAATAGATATCTCAGTGGCCATGTCAACAGCCCAGCCTCATTGCCAATCTAGTCTAGACTGGGGATTTCTAAAGTTGGTTTAAAAACAACAGAGAGCAGCACAGGAATCAAGCACCTTAGGCTGAAGAGTCGAAGTGCTATAAGTGAAAAGAAAAACAGGAAAGGGACATACTTTGCTCTGCAGGTGAACAGAGGCTTTATAATCACCTGATCTACAAGATTCCCAACATTTTTGGACCAGTGGGAATATCTGGAATTTTGAAAACATGTCACTGACATTCATATAGAATGATGCCTCAGTGAGCATTGAGTAAGGTAAAAGTAAAGGTTCCCCTCGCACATATGTGCTAGTCGTTCCCGACTCTAGGGGGCAGTGCTCATCTCCGTTTCAAAACCGAAAAGCCAGCGCTGTCCGAAGACGTCTCCATGGTCATGTGGCCGGCATGACTAAACGCTGAAGGTGCATGGAATGCTGTTCGCTTCCCACCAAAAGTGGCTCCTATTTTCCTAGCATTTTTACATACTTTTGAAATGTTAGGTTGGCAGAAGCTGGGACAAGTAATGGGAGCTCACTCTGTTACGTGGCACTAGGGATTCGAACCGCCGAACTGCTGACCTTTCTGATAGACAAGCTCAGTGTCTTAGCAACTGAGCCACTGCGTCCCTGGGCATTGAGTAAATTATCTACTAAATTAGGTTTGCAACAGAACATGACATGTGTTCCGGCTCTTTTTATCTTAAGTTTTAGCTCATCAGAGGAATTTACTCTCTTACAATGTCACCAACTTTTAAAAGCCAGCGAGGCTTGGCAGCATCTCACCAGCAATAGTTTGATTTGATTAAGCTTGACTTGATGCTTAGCGACAATAATTGTTCACCAACAACACCCTGTTTATTGTTTCAATTTATAACACTCCCTTTAAAAAGTTATAACTTTGCTAATCACATTTATTTATTGTATTTTAAATTTTATTTCTCTCTGACGGTATATCCATGTTATTATCCATGTCGCACAAAAGTGGTCAACAATTGAAATTAAGTCTTTTAATTTTGCCGAGTTTTGGACTATGCACAAAACACATTTTTACATTTTACCAGATTGAAAAATGGTGAAGCTTCACTCCCACAGCTTTATCACCTTTCAGCATGTTGGCTACACATTTTTCCCCTTTCTCTCCAGTGAGTATACTTCAAAAGAGAGTAGCAGACTGCAAGTATGCATCATCTTTCTAAATTTGATATATAAATATATAAACAAACATATCTTATTGTTCCAAATCTCTTTGGAACATATGTGAGACCTCAGAGATATTGTCATTAAGACAGATTATGTTTGATACTGGTGCTTTGAAGTGTGCTTATTTGTTGATTCTAAAACTAATGCTTAGGTTTTTTTAAAAAAATTGGATAGGTATCTGTTGTGGCCCAGCAGGAGCCGTTGGAGCTGCCACCAGACTCAAACAGCTAGGGGCCCTATGAGTCAGCTCTGGAGGATGTGGAGGACCCTGGATAGGGTTCCAACTCCGAGCAGGGCGCAGAGAGGCTGGTTGGCCACCAGGAGGCACCTGAGCCTTGGAGTCGTGGGGAGGAGACAAGGGAGTGTGATCCTGACGTCATGCATTGGAGCAATGGGGAGGAGACAAGGGAGTTGGTCCTGGATGCCCGGTAATGGAGGGCTAATAGGCGTAAAGAACAGTTACACAGTTACAGGAGATAATTGAACTCAGCTGGTGGTAATTAGGCTCCTCTCAAGACTATAAAAGGAATGACGTTCCACACGCTCGTTTCAGGAATCAAAATATTTACTACAGCTGGAGAACTCTCGTGGCTAGCTTGGCAGGCTGGATTGCTGCCAAGGTTAGTCTGTGCTGGATTGCTGCCAAGGTCTAGTCTGTGTGTTAATAAATCCTTGAAGTATCTTTGTCTCGGTGTGCTTTGGTGTAGGACGAGGGGGGACCAGGTATCCTGGTGCCGATAGGTGCCATACTGGGAGCTGAAGAGTTATTGCAGCTGCTAGATTGAATAAATCTAATCTTACACTGTGCTACTAAATGTAATTTTGTAAAAACTCAACAAGGCTGTTATAGTGGTATAATATTCCCCAGTGTTATTTTTGATCACCAGAAATAATTTTTCTATGGCAAGTTCCCTTAAGCAGTCCATATCATCTTGGAAATACAGTAAGAATCCATAGCAGCATTAAAGCAATGTGAAAGTTAATTCATTATTTCATAATTCCAGAATCTTAGCATAAAACTGCCCAGACAAATTACTGTTAAAAAAAATATACAAGGGATGGCTTTTCCCCCCCAAACATATCAGAGCTGGTATTCAGCCAGTTCTGACAGGTTCCGGAGAACTGGTAGCAGAAATTTTGAGTAGTTCGGAAAAACAGCAAATAGGCTGGCCCCGCCCCTGCTGCCTCCCAGCTCAGGGCCTCTTTTGTTGCCCTGAACAGGAGACCATAGCTGGAAAGCAGGTTAGTGGGGTGGGGATGGAATGGGGATTTTGTAGTATCCTTCCGCCGCCATGCCACACCCACTAAGCCATGCCCACAGAACCGGTACTAAAAACTTTTGAATCCCATGACTGAAACATATACATCCTTTGCTATAGTGATGTGATGTAGTAACATTGTCTGAGAAATCGGTGTTCACTTGATTTGGCTGTTTCAATCCACTGCTCCTCAAACTTTTTATTTTGGATGGGGGGGAGGAAGGTGGAGAGATGGTTATATAACATGCCAATGTAAATTGCCATGAGGCAGCATCTGCAGACTGATAAAAAAATTTGTATATGGGTTTCCTAATTAAAACAAAGCAATTGAATCGTCTGTAGCAGCTGTTTCTGAAATTAGTGGTTTCATTACAGTTATGATGTAGACAATTGAGAGAACTGATGATGATGGGCTGCAATATTGGATTTTTGCAATCTCTGCCACTAACTCAGATTAGTGCTCACTTCTGCATTCCTGAAAAAGATGATAACGACAGGAGAACATTTGCATAGGGTGTTTTAAATTCACAGATGGAAATCTGAAAATAAGCCCTTGGATTAAAAATATTGTCGGTGTACGAGAGTTCATGAATTGGCAGAGACATGGTAACAAGGTCAGCCAATGAATAGACATGGCAACAAGGTCAGCCAATGGGGGCTATTTGTTGTTTCAGACAGCAAGGAGCCTGGGCGTGGCTTAGCTTAACTTCTGTACTAAAGCTGCATTCTGTGCTGACCTCTGAACTAGCCTGCTGATAGAAACTGAAACTATTCTCCTCTTCCTGTGTTTCTAGCTACTTTCAATCACTCCTCTCTACCACGTTGGAAAAACCTGTTTGGGTATTGTATATTTACTTCATGTGTTTTATATATGTATATAAAATAAGTTAATGAATCCTGCTGAATCAGTTACCTGTGTGTGCTTTCTGGATGTGATTGCTGCTGCAAACTCTAATAAATATGCATTTGAGTTATTATATGAAATACCACCTGTTGTGAAAATCATCACCAAATGATTTAGTATAGATTGTAATTCATTAAGACCTATAAGATAAAATAATAAAATATAATTGTTAGTGGACATGATTAAGGTTTCTGCTTTCCTTCCCTGGTTATACTTTCTCTATAAACTAGGCTCAAACTGGCCAGCTGTACAAATAGAGGAGATCTTGAAGCAGAGGTAGCTCTTTGTGTGGCATGAAAACATGGTTTGTTTGTTTGTTTGTTTGTTTATTATATTTATATGCTGCAGTTTTCCCCCGAAGGGGACTCAGGGCGGCTCACAACTCAAACCAGGGAAGGGGGATACAGACAAAAAATTAAAAAATGACACATAACAATGCATAATTTAAAATGCACAACAGTCATACCATTCGAGACGGGGGCAACAGCTTTTTAGCCCCAGGCCTGTAGGAACAGCCAGGTTTTAAGGGCTTTGCGGAAGGCCTGGAGGGTGGTGAGGGTTCGAATCTCCACGGGGAGTTCGTTCCAGAGGGTCAGAGCAGCCACAGAGAAGGCTCTCCTCCGGGTAGTCGCCAGTCGACACTGGCCGGCGGATGGAATTCGGAGGAGGCCTAATCTGTGGGATCTAATCGGTCTAGTGGAGGTAATGTGGTTGTTATTCTTCATAGCATTGTGTGCCATGCCACTACATAAAACAATCAAAACCCAGGTGAGCATAGATTAACACCAACATCAGACCAACAATCAAGAAGCAAACAATACCCCAATCAAGGAAATGCCAAGCAAACTTAACCAGTGGGTGGGTTTCAAATTTTTTAGAACCTCTTCTGTAGGTGTGATCTGTTTTGTGGGAGGGCCTTAGAAGTCATGTGACTGGGTGGGAGTGGCTTGCCAGCCATGTGCCTGGGTGACTTAACCTCTTTAGTCCAATCGTGATTCATTTGCCATTCAAATGTTAACATGAACAAGCTATACTGTAGCCGATTGTTTAGATCTAAGTCAAGAACACTTTTCATGGAGAAAAACAAGTCCAAAGAACTATTGGAAACAATGCTTATTTAGAAAAATGTATTTTCCCTGAACAAAATTCATTCTCACAGAAGATAATGAATGTTCCTCCTATTACCTAAAGTCTCATTTCTAAGAAAGACCTAGTTTGTAATATAAAAAAAACAACAGCAACAACTTGGAAAAACTCTAGTTGGAACCTAACACTATTCTTTATACATTAGCAACAAATGTATATCTTTGAAGGTGCCCTGCTGTAATTACATGTAATGCTATCACCTGGGATAGATAGGGGCCTTGACGTCAACCACTTATTTTGCCCTATCATATTTTTTTACACTATTACGTTGACTAATATATACACTGTTCTATGAAGCTTTTGGATGTATTTGTGTGAGCAATTTAGATAGCTTTGAAAAAATCTATGTTTGTATTTGTATTTGTATTTGGTTTATTTGTATGCCACCCTTCTCCAGGAAGGACTCAGGGCGGTGAACAACTCAAAGGGGAAAGGGAACATAAACAACAGTACACATAATTAAAATACACGAAAATCACACAGCCATACCAGTCGAGAGGGGAGGGGAACTCATCAACCCCAGGCCTGCCGGCACAGCCAGGTTTTGACGGCTTTCCGGAAGGCCTGGAGAGAGGTGAGGGTCCGGATCTCCGCGGGGAGTTCATTCCAAAGGGCCAGAGCTGCTACAGAGAAGGCCCTCCCCCGGGTAGTAGCCAGATGGCATTGGCTGGTGGACGGAACCCGGAGGAGGCCGACCCTGTGAGATCTGACGGGTCTTTGGGAGGTAATTGGCAGCAGGCGGTCTCTCAAGTACCCAGGTCCAATACCATGAAGGGCTTTATAAGTTACGACTAGCACTTTGAAGCGTATCCAGAGGACCGATCGGTAGCCAGTGCAGCTCGCGGAGGATAGGTGTAACATGGGTGTACCGAGGTGCGCCCACAATCGCTCGCGCGGCTGCATTCTGGACGAGTTGAAGTCTCCGAATACTCTTCAAAGGCTGCCCCATGTAGAGTGCATTGCATTGTCTTGTTTCTCCAACTGTTTGAATTCTTTTCTTACATAGAGAATCTGTGCCTTGTTAATCATCCGACTCCACAAAGAAGTAACTACTTAGAGCAGGGATAGCCCCCTCAGTGCCTTTCAGATGGTAGGACTTCAGCTTCCAAATATGCAGAGAGAATGGGCAGTGAGAAGGGGTTTGGGCAGTCCAAGTTCCACTCTCAAACCTGGACAGCAACTTTGCAATGCATTCGGTAGAGTGCTTCACAAACCACCCTCTTCAAAGCATTGAGCATTGGGGCAGCCATGCCCACCGAATAGCTCAAGTAAGCCTGCTTTCAGAGGCTCATGGAAATGTTCTCCATGAACAAAGATGATTAGAGGGCTGGAGGCTCAAACATATAAGTAACAGTCGCGGGAAATGATTATGTCTAGTCTAGTGAAAAGAAGGACTGGGATGACATGATAAAAATGTTCCAATATTTGAGGGGGCTTCACAAAGAAGAGGGAGTCAGCCTATCCTCCAAAGCACCAGAAGCAGAGGTGGGTTCCTACCAGTTTGCACCTATTCGGTAGAACCGGTTCATCAAATCTACCGAACCGGTTAGAAGAGGTTCCACCAGTGGACCCGGAAAGCAGGCCACACCTACAGAAGAGGTTCCAAAAATTTTTGAAACCAACCACTGCCCCCCCCACACAAATAGACAGACAGACTGACACAGAGAGAGAGAGAGAGAGAGAGAGAGAGAGAGAGAGAGAGAGAGAGAGAGAGAAAGAAAGAAAGGAAAAAAGGAAGAAAGAAAGAAAGAAAGAAGAAAGAAAGAAAAAGAGTGAGAGATGAAAGAAGAAAAGAAAAAAGGGACAGAGAGACAAAAGGAAGGAAAGAGGGAGAGAGAAGAGAGAGAGAGAGAGAGAGAGAGAGAGAGAGAGAGAGAGAGAAAGAAAGAAAGAAAGAAAGAAAGAAAGAAAGAAAGAAAGAAAGAAAGAAAGAAAGAAAGAAAGAAAGAAAGAAAGAAAACACATGGCTGGCAAGCCACTCCCAACAGGTCACATGAGTGGCAAGCCACTCCCACAAAGGAGGCCACACCCACAGAGTAGGTTCCAAAAATTTTTGAAACCCACCACTGACCAGAAGGCAGCACAAGAAGCAATGGATGGAAACTAATCAAGGACAAAAACAACCTAGAACTAAGGATAAATTTCTTCACAGTGAGAACAATTAACCTGTGGAATGGCTTGCCTTCAGAAATTGTGGCCACTCCGCAACTGAAGATTTTTAAGAAGACATTAGACAGCCATTTGTCCAGAATGTATGGGGTTTCCTGCTTGAGCAAGGGGGTGGACTAGACGACCTCCAAGGTCCCTTCCAACTCTGTTCTGTTACGTCTGTATACAGCAAAAACTCCATTGCTAGGAACACTGGAAAGCATTCAAGCAGTCCCATTTAATCTTCTGCTGCTCAACATTTCATACGCCATATATAAATGTATATAAATAAAACTAGGTTTATAGTCACCTACTTGTCGATATTACTTTGTGGGCAAAGCAACCTCTTAATCCTGAGGTTCTGTTGAATATTTACAGTAGCTTTGAAAGATTGACCTTCACCACTTCTTGGAATGTCATGTACAGTTCTGCACACAAGACCTCTCCAGGACTGCAAAAGGTTTGTGTTTTTTTCTGGCACAATTTTAACTCGGCAAAGAACAAAAGAAATCAGCCATCCATGTGATCAAAGTGAGGTGTGGGAAGATGAGACTCTGATCTTTGTGGAGGATGAAGATGTTCAAAGTTAAGCACATTCATTTTATATCTTCCCCCTCAGTTCTCTTAATCTCAGCTCTTCTGTTTGCAGTTTATGTGGCAACTGTCAGAAAGGCTTGTGCTGAAATATATTCAGTTCTCCTTGTTTTTGTAAACATTGAAAAAGATTG
The DNA here is from genome assembly GCF_051295495.1 of Thamnophis sirtalis. Classification (NCBI taxonomy): domain Eukaryota; kingdom Metazoa; phylum Chordata; class Lepidosauria; order Squamata; family Natricidae; genus Thamnophis; species Thamnophis sirtalis. The sequence goes on along the minus strand of NW_028261385.1, from coordinate 138,820,924 downwards.
AAAATTATCTGCCTAGAGAGGTACATGGCACCAGTGATAAAATCCACGGCTCTGCTTTATTTTCCAAAGGCTATTTGATTCCTACAATATAAATTGAGCCAATTTGTCAGGAAAGCTCTCAATTATTATTAATTGCACAGAACTTTTATTCAAGTGTCTAAAGTACAAAAGAGAAATCAAATATAGGATGGGCTACTAAAGAAATTTCCTCCTTTGGCCCCACTCTACTTTAAAACCGTCCTACTACTTATTTCTTCAATCATGGTTTGGTTTGGTTTGGTTTGGTTCATTGGATTTCTAGGAGCCAAGGTGGCGCAGTGGTTAAATGCAGCACTGCAGGCTACTGCTAGATCAGCAGGTCAGCAGTTCAAATCTCACCGGCTCAGGGTTGACTCAGCCTTCCATCCTTCCGAGGTGGGTAAAATGAGGACCCAGATTGTTGGGGGCAATATGCTGACTCTCTGTAAACCGCTTAGAGAGGCCTGAAAGGCCTATGAAGCGGTATATAAGTCTACTGCTATTTATATGCCGCCCTTCTCCCAAGGACTCAGGGCGGCGTACAACGTTAAAAAAAAAATATTTCAAAAGTTAAAAAAGAAGTAGATAGAGTATCCAAAAAACAAACCCAATTGAGATTAACGATAACAATTTAAGAAATTCAATTAAAATTAACAATGATCAATAATTTATTTTATTTTGATTCAGGCCAGGCTGGCTTGCTGGAAAAGCGAACTTTTTAGGGTGCGTCGGAACGACCGGAGGTCGGGGATTATACGAAGCTCCGGGGGCAGCTCATTCCAGAGGGAAGGCGCTCCCACAGAGAAGGCTCTCCCCCTGGGGGGGGTCGCTAGCCGACACTGTCTGGCCGACGGCACCCTAAGGAGGCCAACTCTGTGGGATCGCACTGGACGGTGGGAGGCTACCAGTGGCGGTAGGTGGTCTCGCAGGTACCTTGGACCTAAGCCATGGAGCGCTTTAAAGGTCATAATTAGTACCTTGAATCGCACCCGGAAGACAACCGGCAACCAGTGCAGGCCGCCTAAAAGGGGCGCAACATGGGAGCACCTAGGTGACCCCATGATAACCCATGCAGCCGCATTCTGGGCCAGTTGAAGCCTCCGGGTGCTCTTCAAGGGCAGCCCCATGTAGAGAGCATTAAATCTTACAGGTTTAAAAGCTATAATAAACATTATATTATTTCTTACTCCATACTCTACTGGCATATATTTTCTACTGAGCAAACAAAATACTTAGAGGCAGGAGTAAACTATTCTGCTATTTACTTTACTTAAACGCCTAGAAAAGCAAACTCGGCTTAGTCTGCAAGAATTTAAAAATAAACAAGCAGCCCGAATTGACAGGGATGCTTAATCAATGAACAGCAAGCAACTCTTTAATTTAAACTATTTTGTTTAAAAATCTTGTTCAAAGCCTCAAGTGGTTTTCTAAATAAAAATCACACTCCTGTTTAAAAAAATGTTTTTTTAATTCCTTGTGATAAAGAAAGTAAAAGGATGAAATTTCAAATTTAATCCTTAACCAAATTTAAACTTTTATCCAGCATTTCTTTCAATGTGGTTTTTTCCCCTAATTCTTGTGTGTGTGTGTGTGTGTGTGTGTGTGTGTGTGTGTGTGTGTGTGTGTGTGTATATATATATATATATATATATATATATATATATATATATATATATATATATATATATATATATATATATATATATGTATATATATATATATATATTAGATTTTTACAACCCCTGGTAAGCCCCAATTATGGGAGTAAGCTAACTGCTTCCATCATCTGTCCTTCGGCTTGTCACAAGAGTCCATCACGACAGAAACCCAATATATTTACTGTTGCCTTTGTTATATTTGTGTGTTTTTTAAAAATTTGTGCTGATAAATAGATAAAGGGAGACTAGTATATATATATATGTTGTATTTGAGGGACTCTTGTGACGAGCCGATTGACAGATGCGCAATTAGCTTCCTCCCATAATTGGGGCTTACCAGGGGTTGTGACACTATATATATACAGACGTGTATATATATATATATATATATATATATATATATATATATATATATATATATATACACGTCTGCCCTTGGCTGTGTAACTTCATTGTGCTTTCCAGTTATGAAGTTTCAGCTGCTCTGCCTGCCAATAATTTGTAAGTTCATACTCAATAAACAAAGTAAAGCTTAAAGCAAAAATTAAGATTAAGACTAGTTTAAAATACAAATGACTCCCATTTAAAAAACAACTGTGATAAAGGGGCAAAATCAATGCTATATGATTTTTGTGCTTTGTAATTCAACTTGCTTTTTCCACAGAAACTGAGGACAGCCTTGTTTCTCCTGAATGGGTGGCACAGTGGTTAGAGTACTGACTGCCAGCTGCCAGCAGTTCGATCCTGATCGGCTCAAGGTTGACTCAGCCTTCCATCCTTCTGAGGTGAGTAAAATGAGGACCCAGATTGGTGAGTTCTAGCATGAAAGCCGGTTGGGCGACTTTGGACCAGTCAACTCTCTCCCAGCCCAACCTACCTCACAGGGTTTTATGGTAGGTAAAACTGGTTGGAGGAAGTGTATTAAGTATGTTTGCTGCCTTGATTTACTTATAAAATAGCGTGACCCGACAAATGTGCGCACGACAAAAGCGCGCCAACAAAACCGTGGCGGAAACACCGCAACATCATAAACGTACCCACAACAACGCGCTGACAAAAGCGCGCCGACAAAAGCGTGATTTAAGTTAAGGTAAGGGTTAGGGTTAGGGTTAGGGTTAGGGTTAGGGTTAGGGTTAGGGTTAGGGTTAGGGTTAGGGTTAGGGTTAGGGTTAGGGTTAGGGTTAGGGTTAGGGTTAGGGTTAGGGTTAGGGTTAGGGTTAGGGTTAGGATTAGGGTTAGGTTCAGGGTTAGGTTTAGGTGTAGGGTTAGGGTTAGGGTTATTAGGTTGTTATTAGTTGTTTGTTGAAGGTGCGCTTTTGTCGGCACGCTGTTGTTCTCCGCACATTCATTGGCGCGATTTCGATCTCGCAGTTTTCTTGCCGCAGTTTCGTTGGTGCGCTTTTGTCGAGCACGCATTTGTTGGTGAACCATAAAATAGAAATGGTGAGATTAAAACAAATCTAATAAATAAATAAAAATCAAATAATTTTTCTATTATTATTTACTAAATTTATTTACCACTCATCTTGCCAGTAATGTATTTAGAAAGCAGGACTCCAATCCTTTTCTTTCTCTCTCTGATTTTAAAATGGATGAGCTGTGCCGTTAAAGAGGCAGGGAAATTATCCCTCTGTTTAGACCTAACATGTTTATCTTCTACTGGAAGCTGATTTTTTCTTTTTTACCTGAACCAATTCCCTTCCAGAGAAGCTTTCCCAGCTGAATCAAGTTATTACAAAACACAGCCACTGTTTTATTTTGCCTTGCCTGCTTTGGGTCCTATGAGATTCCAATGCTACTAGAAGAGAAAAAAGAATTTATAGGTTGGATAACTGATCATTTCATTTTTCTCTGTCACCGGTGTGCTTGAGTTTCCAGAAGAAGCCTAAACACTCCCACTCTGACCTTCTGCCTGAGTTTTCCTGCTGTTTTGTTCCTCAATAAAAACAGACTACTGCAAAGACTTGTCTGCCTTACCAGAACAGGTTTGGCAGGAGCCATTGTTGGAGAGGATGTTGACTTGTTCTCGCCTCTCAACCATGTGTGATTTCTGAGTGCCTTTTCCTTCTCTGCTTTTAAAATAGCACTTTCCTAGCTTGTAATTGTTCTAGCTGGGAGAACACAGTCAGACAAACGGAGGCGAGCCAGGACTTCAAGTCCGCTAACAGTTTATTTCTAACAGGTTGCCAAATGCGGCACTTCACATTTCCCGCGTCTTAGCTAACTGGCAACAGCTGAGCCCTGTTTGACAACTCTTTATATACCCCAGCTGTCAAACAGGTAACCAATCAAAAACAAGGACACGCCTCCCCCCCCCCTAGCCAAACGGACCAGAGAGGAAACTGTAGTACACAACAGTAATGCCACCAAATCATTATGCCCAGTTCAGCTGGTGCACCTTCGTCAAAGTCTAAGCTGATTGGCCACGCCCAGACTTCCAAGAATGCCCCTCCACTGGGCATTGCCCTGCTTAAAAATCTTGTTCAAAGCCTCAAGTGGTTTTCTAAATAAAAATCACACTCCTGTTTAAAAAAATGTTTTTTTAATTCCTTGTGATAAGGAAAGTAAAAGGATAAAATTTCAAATTTAATCCTTAACCAAATTTAAACTTTTATCCAGCATTTCTTTCAATGTGTTTTTTTTTCTTTCTAATTCTTGTATGTCTGCCCTTGGCTGTGTAACTTCATTGTGCTTTCCAGTTATGAAGTTTCAGCTGCTATGCCTGCCAATAATTTGTAAGTTCATACTCAATAAACAAAGTAAAGCTTAAAGCAAAAATTAAAATTAAGACTAGTTTAAAATACAAATGACTCCCATTTAAAAAACAACTGTGATAAAGGGACAAAATCAATGCTATATAATTTTTGTGCTTTGTAATTCAACTTGCTTTTTCCACAGAAACAAGGAGACTGTAATTGATCAAATGCCTTACTAAATCTAAGTGCCTACAACCGTAGCCTTCTTTAAGTCCACTAATCTAGTCACATCATCAAAGAAAGCAATAATTGTCTGGCATTATCTGTTTTTGAGAAATGCATGGTGGTGCTCTGACTCAGATCCCCAAACATGACAAATCCTCTGAAGTGAACTCAAAATATTCCTTTCTTAGGAGTGCTGGCAGCCTCGGCAAAATGTTTCTCTCTCAGGCTAACAAATCTGTCCGGCCAGAAGATGAATAGTTGCCACATCGATTCATCTCCTCCCCTGGTTCCACCACAAATGCGCGAATGACAAAAGCGCGCCTCACTAAACTGCGGTGACAAAACCGCGCCGACAAAACCGCGTGATGAAGGAGCGACGAATGAGCCCTGAAGCAGGCCGACAACATCGCGCCGACAGAAGCGCGATGCAACCTAACTCAAAACCTAACCCTAACCCTAACCCTAACCCTAACCCTAACCCTAAACCTAAACCTAAACCTAAACCTAACCCTAAACCTAAACCTAAACGTAAACCTAAACCTAACCCTAAACCTAAACCTAATCCTAAACCTTACCTTAACTTAAATCGTGCTTCTGTCGGCACGCTTTTGTCGGCGTGCTGTTGTCGGCGCGCTTTTGACATCGCGGTTTTAGCGCCGCGGTTTTGTCAGCGCGCTTATGACGTTTGCCCTTTTGTTGGGTCACGCCTCCCCTTGCCTTTTATCCCCAGATCTAGGGTGGGACTTCGCTAGCAGCGGTGGCTCTTCCTTCCCAAGGATCAGCCCATGGATTTCCACTGTTCTCCTCTCCTCTACATTCTGCATATCCACATGTCAGGTACTGGATGCAGCTGTTCCTCCTCTTCTGCATCAGCCACCTCCAGACTTGGGGGCTGCTGACTCTCCATCTGCGGGCTAACGGACAGCCCAAGCTGTGCCTCTTTGTCTTTCTCTGCCAGCTCCATTTCCTCTTCCACCTCAGAGCTCTCAGATTGCCTTCATGCTGACCCTGATTCCCACGCCTTCACCTCCTCCTCTGATTCGGCTGCTGGAGAGGCCACCACAGGTATCTTCTGGTAAATACCTTATTCATTTCATTACATTTTTTTCAGAATTTCCCCGTTCTCTTAAATGGGTTTCCCCGTCAGGATTTCTCACCATGGAACTTCCTACTTTTTCCCACTTAGCTTGTTGAAAACAGCTCTCTTGAAATCTAGAACACCAATCTGGCTGTCTTCAATTCTCCATGATGCAATATGATTGATTCTAGGGTTACATTTTTGCATCAGCTGCAACATCTGGACCCCGCTGCCTGCACCATGATCAATCTCTGTCTCTATGCACTATCCATACACATACAAAGCAGATGAGACTACTATCAGGAGTTTGGGGATCCCTCCATAGAGTTGAATGACTCTGTGCCAATCACATAATTTTTCATATGTTCTGTGAAGCCAGTTGGTCCAGGGAAAGCTCTTATCTTCCATAAATGGAGATAGTGCAGTAAAACCTTTGCTTTTATGAGATTCCATTCATCTTTGTAATTTATTGTGGGATAAGCCCATCAGGGATGAACGTAAGCTAGTGTCTGCCTCTTGGTATCAGGCACCAAAAAACATCACTGCTTTACTGTTTCAAAGGCTACAAAGCATCTTTTCTTTTGAGATATGAAATATTGAACAGGCACCATCAACCGTGCTAGAAAACAGATAAGTGTAAATGTTTCTGAGAAGGAAGTTGCCTATGGGAGATTGAAAGTGTAAGGGTGGGATGATCCAGGGATTTTCAGATAATCAAATAGAAATTCTGTATTGTGATTTGAGACATTTCTCCCCTTACAAAATTCAAGCTGCTTAGCATCAGCAGTATAGGTAGTCCTTGACATACGACCGACTTCTGTTGTTTAAGTGAGTCATTTGTTAAGTGAGTTTTGCCCCATTTTACCACTTTTCTTGCCATAGTTGTTAAGCAAATCACTGTATTGATAAGTTAGTAAGCTGGTTGTTAAGTGATTCTGGATTTCCCGTTGACTTTCTTTGTCAAAAGGTTGCGTAAGGTGATCACATGACCTTGGGACACAGCAATGCTGCAAATGTTATAACTGAAAAATGGTCATAAGTTACTTTTTTCAGTGCCGTTGTAACTTCAAATGGTCACTAAACGTGTTGTGGTCCACGGTGGCCAGAAGAGCTGGCAGCAGAGTTAGACAGTGAGGAGGTTGGGTAGGAACATGGGCCAGTCCTGGGAGCTGAGGAAAGCTCAGACAAGGGTTCTGTGTCGGAGGCAGAGAGGGAGCTAGACAGCAGAGAGGCAGAGGAACAGCTGGAGCCTGTTCCCAGTGTGCGCATGCACAGAGCTGCCACAAGACAAGAACAACTAAGAAAGCAGGGTCGACTTAGGAGTAAAGCCACATCTTGGAGGTGATTGGCCCCTCCCATAGGAAACAAAAGAGGAGCAAACAGTGAGGTTTTTTTTGCAGGAAACAATTCCTTCATTCGGTCGTTTAAAGAGTGGAAAGTTCTGTTTGTGACTATAAGAGACTCTGTGCCAAGTTCTGCCTTACTCTATGTTTGGAAACTAGTCGTTAGCAGCTCGCCAAGTGAGATAAGGTTCGTGTTGATAAATATTCCTTTGAAAGACTGTTTGCTAAGCCTTGCAGACTGTGAATGAAAGGCATTCACAGTTATGTAAATGAAAGGGGTTTTGCCGGGACCAAGACTGCTTCTTGCTTTTTAAGGAAGCCCGAGCGAGAACAAAACGAACTACTGTAAGTTGAGGACTGCCTGCGCTTATTCTAGTGTTCACTCAGGGTAGCCACACAAAATCAAAACAACATCCAACTTACTATCTCCTTGGCAGCTCCCATTTTTTTTCCCTACCAGATAAACAACCTATTTAGTCGGTGTATAAAATATAACAGACTGCACACTGATAGCAGTTAAGGTTTAGATCAGGCTTGTCAAAAGTGGTGGCCCGCAGGCCAGATGGGTCATACAAAGGCCATGCCCTCTCTGCAGAGGTGGCTTCCTACCAGTTCGCACCAGTTTGGTAGAACCGGTTCGTCAAATCTACCGAACCGGTTAGAAGAGGTTCCACTAGTGGACCCGGAAAGCAGGCCACACCTACAGAAGAGGTTCCAAAGTTTTTTGAAACCCACCACTCACACACACACACACACACACACACACACACACACACACAGAGAGAGAGAGAGAGACTCACACAGAGAGAGAAAGAGAAAGAAAGGAAGAAAGAAATAAATAAAAAAGAAAGAAAGAAAAAGTGAGAGAGAGTTGAAAGAAAAAAAGGAAAAAGGGACAGAGATACAAAAGGAAGGAAGGAAAGAGAGAGAGCAAGAGAGAGAGGGAAAGAAAACACATGGCCGGCAAGCCATTCCCACCAGGTCACATGGCTGGCAAGCCACTCCCACAAAGGAGGCCACACCCACAGAGTAGGTTCGAAAAATTTTTGAAACCCACCACTGCCTCTCTGGCTCCACAAGGTAAAAAATCTCACACTATGTCGCCATTTGTCACATGATGCGATCAAGTGATTTAGTTAAACTACATTTCTCGCAGTGCCAAACGAAAGGGGTGTCACGGGGTAGAATTTAAAAAGTGAAGATTTTTTTAAAATATATTTTTATTCTTTTTAAACAAAACAACACATACAAAACAAAGCAAGAGAAGAAAAAAGAACAACTTTCCTCCATTTCATCAAGCATGTCGTTTGGTTACAAGTTTTTGTGCATCAATTCTTAAGCTTAGAATTAACATCACTGGTTTACATTAAACATAACTGAATATTTTGCTGTCATTGAGCATTATGTGTTCAAATTACCATTAATATTCTTTCATTTGTAACAATCCTTATTTCATTGAATTCATAATTATCTATCAAACAACAATGAGTCTTTAAAGTATTATAGTGTCACCTATCTCTAAGGAGAAAGAGTGAAGAATAGAACAAAGAATTCCCACTAATTTATAATATACATTCATATTTTCAATTGACCATAATAGCAATAGCAATAGCAGTTAGACTTATATACCGCTTCATAGGGCTTTCAGCCTTTTCTAAGCGGTTTACAGAGTCAGCATATTGCCCCCAACAACAATCTGGGTCCTCATTTTACCCACCTCGGAAGGATGGAAGGCTGAGTCAACCCTGAGCCGGTGAGATTTGAACCGCCGAACTGCAGCTAACAGTCAGCTGAAGTAGCCTGCAGTGCTGCATTTAACCACTGAGCCACCAATCATCCAGAATTCCAAGAATAGTTTCCCAGTATTAATTATTAATCCATATAGTGGTTAAGTATTTCAATTCATGTATATATCAATTGTTCCTTACATCATCATTGATCCGTTTAATATTCAAAGATCTTTCTAATATAAAATGGTCACTACATATAATTATACCAAAGTATTCAAATCATCCCATTCTTATACATTAAAATCACTATTGTCCTTTATACATCACGTGAGTAATACTCTATATCATAACAAGAAAAGAAAAAAACAAAAAAAACCTATTACAACATAAGTAAACAATTTCATTCCCACGTTTTTTTTTATCTAACCACTGGTGAAACAAGTCCCATACTTTATAATATTGCTCATCCTCTTGTTCTCTAATTTCAAAAAAAAAGTGAAGATTGTTTTTGTGACTGTGCAATCAAAGCTTTACAAAGATTTCATGGTGTTACATAATACAGATGTTTCCACACAAAAAACAGGTAGACTTTTGGTCACACCATTGCAGTCACCATCTTTTGTTGACATGACCTGAGGACGTTTCTGATGGCCAGCGTAGTCCATGGTGAGGACCATTGGAAGCTGTAACAATATCTGCAGCATCTGTAGGTTGTTCGTGATTTGTCTTGCTTTTAATTGTCTGCCATGATTATAAAGCAAATATTTTAAAAAAATATCATGTCATTTCAGCGTGACCCGTCAAAACCGCGGAGGACAAAATCGCGCTCGACGAAAGCGCGCATTTGATGTCATCACAGCGCGACGAAAAAAATTAAAAATTGAAATAAAATTAAAATTAAAGCAAGCCGATTCACATAAAGGTAAGGGTTAGGTTTAGGGTTAGGGTTAGGTTAAGGGTTAGGGTTAGGTTTAGAGCGTTAGGGTTACGTTTAGCGTTAGGTTAAGGGTTAGCATTAGGTTTAGCGTTAGGTTAAGGGTTAGGTTTAGGGTTAGGTTTGGGGGGGTTAGGGTAAGGTTTTCGCTTTATTTTTACATTTTTCGATCACAGCGCGATGTTTTCGTCGCACTGTGATGACATCAAATGTGCGCTTTCGTCAAGCGCGATTTTGTCCTCCACGGTTTTGTGGTGGAGCCCATTTCAGCCTAGACATTTACATGATTTGAATACTAATCCCCCCCCCCAAAAAAACCCACTGTCTTCTTTTTAGGTAGCCAGTCATAATCTTCATTCTTTTCTAATCCAGCTACATTTTGACTTTTGAAGAGACGAGTTGCATTTTCAACTGAGCAATTGTTTTCTTCTTCAATACCGGGTGTCATTCAGATGCAATTCTCAACATCCACAATTGTTCAGTGAAGATAATCAGGATGATTATCGGCTTCATGATTTTGCTTCTTCTCTGGGTGAGGAAACTCTAAAAAATTCTGGATTGTTCTGACCTAGGCTTCCTGAGACAGTAAAAAGCACAAGCTTAGTCCCCCCCCCAAAAAAAACCCTCTTTTTATTTCAACGGCTGTGAATTATGTTCATTCACAGCCCATAATACATCACAAATAATTTGTAAAGAATCTGACAGAAGTCTTTGGGGATAAGGCTGATAAGCACTCACCTTCATCTCCCTTGAAACACTGCCAAAGACCTAGTTGCCAATTAGCTCTGCAAGGCCACACGGATCACAGAGTCAAAACGGAGCTTCAGAATGTAAACCAACCAGCATGAACAAAGTTGCTTCCTGCAAAGGCTCACATGCCTTTGTTCCTCCTTTATGTCTTATGGGAGGCGCCAATCATCTCCTAGCCTTACTCCTGAGTTGCCCCTTTTGTCTTAACTGTTCTTGCCTTGTGGCTGTTCTGGGAACAGGCTCCCCCTGTTCCTCTGCCTCGTTTATGTCCGACTCTGGAGGCTCTGGAGGCAGCACATAATTCCCAGATGGCACTGGCCCCCTCTCTGCCTCTGATGCAGAGCCCTTGTCTGAGCCTTCCCCAGACTCCAGGACTGGCCCATGTTCCTCCCCAACCTCCTCACTGTCCGACTCTGCCGCCAGCTCTGCTGGCAAATACAGGACAATTTCTATAACAGGTAATTACTTAATACATATAAACCTTTTGGCATGATGTTTTTCTTTTGAATTGGCTATGATTTGTACAAGCTTGAAGATGCAATATTTCAATGAAAAAGGGATTTTTCCAGAAAGTGCAACTAAACCAGAGGTGGGTTTCTACCAGTTCGCACCTATTCGGTAGAACCGGTTCGTCAAATCTACCGAACCAGTTAGAAGAGGTTCCACCAGTGGACCCGGAAAGCAGGCCACAGCTACAGAAGAGGTTCCAAAAGTTTTTGAAACCACCACTGGTGGCTACGTAATGTCCCACAGTTATCTATGCATTAATAATGATCTAGTAATATTTCCTTATACATTTTCGGGACCTTTCCTTACATAATTGGTGTTTTCTTTCATACTTTTGGATTTCTAATTTCTGTTTCCGTTAGTTGGCATTTGCTAAAACCAATCCCACGTGAAAAAGTATTCAAAGCTTTCTTGATTTTAATTGTCAATTTATTTATTCCTGCACATTGTAATATGTATTCATTTACATATCTCTGTTTTTCCACTGTTGTGCAAACACAATTCCAGCAGTTGCTAACATGTGTAAAATTAAATATATATTATACTCCCTTTCAAATAGCCAACAAAATATTTCTGGTTTTAATTCCATATCTTGCTTTACAATTGCTTCTAACCACTAACTTCTGAATAGCTACTTGGACCGATCTAAGTACTAATTCATAATTTCATATCTGGTCACATGGGCAGCAAGCCACTCCCATCCGATCACAGGGGTGGCAAGCCACTCCCATTTGGTCACATGGGTAGCAAGCCACTCCCACAAAGGAAGTCACACCCACAGAGTAGGTTCCAACAATTTTTGAAGCCCACCACTGAACTAAACCCCCTTACATGTCAGCTAGGTACAGGAGGAAGCTGTAAGATTCAACACTACAGACAATTCTCATAGCACAGATGCCAGGTTCAGATCAGTTTCTAAATGAACTAGAATAACACGTAATTTGTTTTTTTCACCACCTCCAATGCCATTACATAGAAGCAGTTCCCTTTTTCTGAGCTGCAGAGCATTTACACAAATTGGCATCGTGTTTTTGTTCTGGTAGGACAAAATGGTATTTTCACATCCTATGTTCCATTTTTATAAAAGTACATTATGTGCAATGATTGAATGGCTGCTTAAGATACTTGTTATTGGTTTTTCTATCCACGGTTGAATGAGTTTGTTTAATGATGTTTCTTTTTCACACTTATTTCATGGTCATGCTGATATTTAAGGATATTTAACCAGTGTAGCTTTGTTTAAGTGCAGCAACTAAATTCTGCTATTGCATTGCAGAATCTATTTCCTGCCTTGCTAATTAAATAGATTTCATTAAACCTTAGAAAGAGTTAACATACATTTTTTTAACTGCAAATCTTGGAAAGATAAAGAAAAAAAAATCAACCCCAGTATCTTAGTGGTAACATCATTTTTCTAAGATACATAATTTTTGAAAGATCAGACCAGTGATGTTCTTAAGTATCACAGAGCTGTTTTTCTTACCATGAAATAGCTCTAGAAATTATCAATTATACATATCCATCCATCCATCCACCCATCCATCCATCTATCTATCTTCTATTCTCCATAATGGAAAAGAATCCCTATGTCCAGTTTTTCCATTTAATAGTTTAAATTTTAAACCTATATAAGGAGCCGTGGTGGTGCAGTAGTTAGAATTCAGTATTGCAGGCAAACAAGATCATTAGGGGCAATATGCTTAGATTGTAAACTGTCCAGACTATGCTATAAAGCACCATGAGAAGGTATATAAGTCTAAATGCTATTGGTAAGTCCTATTTGTTCCAGAATTAAGGTTATTCCCACATGTTAATAGTCTATATAAACCTATGCTGCCTATGGACAATTTCACCTGTTTTCAAATTATACTGTTTAACTGGGAAGCTGCAGGAGATTCCATAGGATCTCCTTCAAATGAATTAAGTAGTCTGCAGGAGATCTATGTTTTGAGTTTATTTAGTAATAGAGGGGAAAATCATTTCTTGATATTTGATCAATTTTAACTATTCATAAGCCTGCCATCGGTTGCCATGATGTCTATCAATAACCACTTTTTGAGTGCTAAGCTCCTACTTATTATATTGTGATATCTTACCTGGATGTCTCCTGTCACTTGCCAATTGCTGCTCCCAAAAGGGTGCTTGCTCCTATATACAGTACATTCCTATACATTGGATATTAACATATCACAGAGAGAAAGGGGGAGGATTTTTAATCTAATGTGCTAATATTGGGATATTTCAATATCTTTAAAATTCAGCACTCCATCTTTGAGGAGGCTGTGCAGCTGCATTAATGCCTTCTACCATGGGTGCCTCTGGATACGATGAATGAATATGGAAAGGTGTAAGTATCACCCCAAATAGATATATTACAGCATATGCAATAACTACTTATTTAATCTCTAAGCCTCTACATCTAGTTAGTTCAAGATCAGGACTGTTGGGCACCCTGAACTTAGCAATAGCAATAGCAGTTAGACTTATATACCGCTTCATAGGGCTTTCAGCCCTCTCTAAGCGGTTTACAGAGACAGCATATTGCCCCCAACAACAATACGGGTCCTCATTTTACCCACCTCGGAAGGATGGAAGGCTGAGTCAACCCTGAGCCGGTGAGATTTGAACAGCCGAACTGCAGAACTGCAGTCAGCTGAAGTAGCCTGCAGTGCTGCATTTAACCACTGTGCCACCTCGGCTCTTCCTCAACCAACCACCTTTTATCAGTGATTGGATATAGGAAGATCTTCAAGAGACGTTTAAACATTTCTGGTGGTTCCATAGGATTCCCAAGAGTTGTTTGTTTGATATAGTTGAGGATGTTTTCCTTTTTGCTGAGTTCTGTTGTCATTGTTATGTGCACCTCGCCTGCCTGCTGTCAACATCGCACACTGCTGCTGCCACTTCCCTATTGTTGTTGTTCCCATCTGTGCTTTCTCATTTTCATAGCATCACCCTATTCCACATTTGGGGTTTTCCAACCATGCTGTGCAAGGTTGTCTCATCATGGCCTCTTCCTCTACCCCCCCTCCTTCTCCAAGCAAGACAATGCAACCTCCAAGAATAGGCAGCACTCCTTGTTGTTGTTCAGTAAGCACAATGACAGGCAGGAATAAGGTGACCAGACGTCCCGATTATGGCGGGACAGTCACGATTTCTCACAATTTGTCCCGCGTCCCGGGGCGTTCTTAAAAAGTCCTGATTTTTGTGACCGCACCCAGAAATAAGCCATCCCCGCCCCCAGCCCTGTATACCTGTCCCGGCCGGATGGTATTTTGTCCCTTCTGTCTCCTCGTTGCTTAGAAAAGCAACTTCAGGAAGGTCCTTTGCTAAGTGAAAAAAAAATTCACCATCAATGGTGTCCCTCTTTACCAATGTTAAAATCTGGTCACCTTAGGCAGGAAGTCTCAGCCAACAGATAGGGAGATGGTCAGAGGTGGTATTCTGCCAGTCTGTCCGGGTTCGGGCAAACCGGTAGTGGCAGCAGTGGGAGCAGAGGTGGATTCCTACCAGTTTGCACCTATTTGGTAGAACCGGTTCATCAAATCTACCGAACCGGTTAGAAGATGTTCCACCAGTGGACCTGGAAAGCAGGCCACACATACAGAAGAGGTTCCAAAAAATTTTGAAACCCACCACTGACTTGCATGCTTCAATGCCAGAGTTCCTGAGCCAACGTGATTGGAGGAGGAATTCTGGGAGTTGAAGTCCACAAGGCTTAAAGCTGTCAGGTTTGAAGACCCCTAATTTTTTTTCTAAAGGGGTTGGGGTGCAAGGGTCTTGTAACTTGACAGCTTTAAGACCTGCATGCTTCAATGCCAGAGTTTCTGAATAGCTACTTGGACCGACCTAAGTACTAATTCATAATTTCATATCCGGTCTCATGGGTGGCAAGCCACTCCCACAAAGGAGGCCACACCCACAGAGTAGGTTCGAACAATTTTTGAAACCCACCACTGGGTGGGAGGCTCCACCTACCTGCTCAGACTTCATCACGGATGCTCTGCACAGAAGCGCCATGTGCGAGCGCACTCCCAGTTCCAAACCGATAGCGAAGGTAAGAGGATTTCATGCCTGGAGGTGTAGGGGAGATCCGGCTACTGTTCCTATGACCAGTGAATTGAATTGAATTTGAATTGTCCCTTAATGACCTCCTGGTGGAGCACTAACATGGCCTCGGACTCTGAGGCTCACTAGCAAAATTAGTGCTGTGCGTGTCCAACCACCAGGAATCTCCATCAGACATCCTGGCCATGTGCAATTAAGGTGCCACATCAGAGAAGATGAAAGTCAATTTGGGGGCAGTGGCAGGGATGGGAGTGGAGGCAGGGGGGCACAAAGAAATACAGGCCGGTCACCAAGCACATGCACTTTGATTACATGACCACAGAGGCACTGAGATGGCTGGAACTTTGAAGGCCATTCATAAGTCCATTTTTTCCAGTGTCATTGTAACTAGTGAGCAAGTAAATGCTTTTTAAATGTGAAAACTTGCTATGAAATTTCACTCAGAAAATCCAGCAGCACCCCTAACCTTATAGAAAACTATGATAGTAGTCCTTATCTAGAGACCACAATTGGTCCCATAGAAAGTGAACCACATGCTTGAGAGTGGGGGAGAGACAGAGACAGAGAGACAAATAAGACATACAGACACAGAGAGAGAGAGAGAGAGAGAGATGCTGTGAAGATCATTGGGTGTTACTCAGTGGTGGGTATCAAAAATGTTTGAACCTACTCTGTGGGTGTGGCCTCCTTTGTGGGAGTGGCTTGCCACCCATGTGACCAGAAGGGAGTGGCTTGCCACCCATGTGACCGGATATGAAATTATGAATTAGTACTTAGGTCGGTCCAAGTAGCTATTCAGAAACTCTGGCATTTGAAGCACACAAGTCTTAAAGCTGTCAAGTTACAAGATCCTTGCACCCCTAACCCTTTAGAGAAAAAAAACTAGGGGTCTTCAACCCTGACAGCTTTAAGACTTGTGGACTTCAACTCCCAGAATTCCTCCTCCAGTCACGTTGGCTCAGGAATTCTGGCATTGAAGCATGCAAGTCTTAAAGCTGTCAAGTTACAAGATCCTTGCACCCCGAACCCTTTAGCAGTGGTGGGTTTCAAAAAAATTTGGAACCTCTTCTGTAGGTGTGGCCTGCTTTCCTAGTCCACTGGTGGAACCTCTTCTAACCGGTCCGGTAGATTTGACAAACCAGTTCTACTGAATAGGTGCGAACTGGTAGGAACCCACCTCTGGTGTTACTGCTGTCTTGTTTAGATAAAGGTCTCTCGTGCAACAAAGCCAGTCTTCCTCTCCCTGTGTGCGTTGTTGTCTGCTCAGAAATTTAGACGTTAAATTTGCATATTGCTCAGAAAAAGATTATTTTACTACTGTTAACTACTGTTCATTATCATCACATCATTCAAACAGTGGACAATATTAACTAACTTCAAAAAGCTGAAAACTGGAAAAGGCCCTTAGGACTAATGGGATAAATATACTGTGCTGTAGACATTAAAATATAAGGAGAAATTAGCTCTTTTTGGAAATATTGTGGACATCTTATGAAAATAAAGCCCTGTCAACTTCATACTATAAAACTTGATGTGTCAGTCACCACCCACTGTACAAACTGCAGCCTGTTTTCTCTGTTTTAATATTGATGTCAAGATCTTAACAGCTTTGCTGGCCAGAAGCTCTGACCTGCAATAATTCATCATGGACAATTCACTAAAATGGCATCGGGCTTCACTTATATAATAGAGGGTTTTTTTTCTTCTTTAACATATATTGCTCAGACTATCATGGTTATTTTTGTTTGTTTGTTTGTCTGTTTGATTTTTATCTCACCTTTGTATAACTAACTCAAGGTGGCAAGCATTCGTAATGCTCCTTTCTCCTGTTTTATTGCATAATTATATGCAATGCTTTTAAAATCATCTTTATATTCATATTCTATTAATTGTTGCTGCCCAGTCACATTATTAAAAGATAGTTAGCTGTTGTGGCCCAGCAGGAGCCATTGGAGCTGCCACCAGACTCCGACAGCGAGGGGCCTTATGAGTTGGCTCTGGAGGATGTGGAGGACCCGCAGGGTTCCGACTCCGAGCAGGGCGTAGAGAGGTTGGTTGGCCACCAGGAGGCGACTGAGCCTTGGACCAGTGAGGCGGAGACAAGGGAGAGTGAGGCCAGTAGTGAGTTGTTCCTGGATGCCTGGCACCAAAGAGCTAATAGGCATCAGGAACAGTTGCGCAAGTACAGGAGGTAATTGTCCTCAGCTGGTGGTCATTAGGCTCCTCTCCAGACTATAAAAGGACTGCTTGTGTACATGGCCCTTTTGCAGAAGTCAACGCAGGAACTAATGTTGAAGAACATTATGGTGAGCTTGGCAGGCTGGATTGCTGCCACGGCTTATCTGTGCTGGATTGCTGCCCAAGCTTGTCTGGGCCGGTTTGTTGCCAAGGACCTCTCTGTCTGTTAATTAAATGCCGTAATGTATCTTTGGCTCAGAGTGTGTTGGTGTGGGACGAGGGGGGGTCAGAACAGTTAGCCATACAAATTCAAGAAATACATAAATTTTCCAAAGTCCAAACTGTAGAAAAAAATAAGATAATGTAATGGCTGAATTTTGCCTTTGTTTGCCCATTGAGGAACTAGTTGAAAAACAATATATTCAACAGTAATGTCTGTAGAGCTTTCCTGGATTATAGGAGACAAAAAAATAGCTAAGTTGGTTGTCACAACCAGGAAATTAAAGCCCCGCCCACTTTTTACATGCATGATGACATATAAAGAAAGGGCGGGGCTTGGATCACATATTTGTACCTTCCATATGGATTGTTTTATTCTTACTGCCCTTGGGACACACCGTTTTGAGTAGTATTATAAATTTAATTAAAGAATCTGTGGTGATGAATTTTTGGTTCAAGGCATAAAGAGAAATTAGTGGTACTTGTAGAAAATATTCTTTCTCCTTAACTCTCATCTGAACACATTTATTAATTCATAAATAGTGAGTCACTTGTTTTTATCTACCCTTCTTTTTGAATAATTAGATAGTATGTGTAGAGCAGTGACGTGCGGTTTGGTTTATGGCTGGTGAGGCACTGACACAGTGGTGGGTTTCAATTTTTTTTTAGACTTGTGGACTTCAACTCCCAGAATTCCATAGCCAGGCATGCTCAGTTCCAATTTAAAGCGACAGCATTTGTTTTTCTCTTTGCGAAAAAGTTTCCTTCATTCTTTTTCTTCTCCCTTCCCCTCCTTCCTCCCTCTCTCCTTCCCTCCCCCCTCTCTCAAACAGACACATGCACACAGAGAAGTTGGATTGCACTATCTCTCCTACCCCCTTCCCTCTCTCACTCACTCTCTCTCAAACAAACACAAACACAGAAGTTGGATTGGATATATTTTCCAATGGCTTGAAAACAGCTCCTCTGCGATACTCCACCATTGCAAATGCAGCCTGCTGTCTGGGTGGAAAATGCCTGAAATGCAATAAAGTCAACCCACCCACTCACCTCCTGCTTGCAAGCTGGGGTGAGAGAAGAGGCAGAGAAGCCGGAGGGGAGCCTTTGATTGCAGGTGGAACCAAGTTGCATTTTCAAACTTGTAATCAGTGAAGCTGGGCTTATATAGTTTTATCCAGGTGTGTGTGTGTGTGTGTGTGTGTGTGTGTGTGTGTGTGTGTTTGAAAAGGCAACGTGGCTCTGCCTGCAACCAAACTAAACTTGGGGAGGGATCTACACTTGAGGATGAAGTTTGAATTCCTCCCCCTCCCTCCGACCCACACGTACCTTTTCCAGCTGTTTCAGAGAGGATTTCAATTCTGCTCTTGCCTGTCTGCATGAAAAGAAAAAAAATGTAAAAGGAAAAAGGCAAGAGCTTGAGGTCAGGCTGAGGTAGTTGCTGCCAGAGTCACTGTGGATGACTCTGCTTAACTGTTTTAAAAAGCCTCTTAAAAAGCGCCCTCTACAGGAGGAGGCAGGAGAACAACGTGCCTCACCTACATCAGGAATTTTTTGGCTTTTAACCCTTGCTTAACTCTGCTCGAGTGATCATAAAACGCCTGAAGTCAGACTAGATGAGGCACATCGTTCTCCTGCCTCCTCCTGTAGAGGGCGCTTTTTAGAGGCTTTTTTAAACAGTTAAGCACTAAGCAGAGTCATCCACGGTGACTCTGGCAGCAACTAGCTCAGCCTGACCTCAGCTCTTGCCTTTTTCCTTTTACATTTTGTTTTTCTTTTCATGATAACAATGGTGAGGCTCTGCCTCCCCTGCCTCCCCTGACTGCACATCCCTAGTGTAGAGGAAATATAAGAAAAGCAATACACAATTACTGTAGTCAAAGTAATTATATAGTCTTCACATGCATTTCTACAGGATGGCATTTGAGAGTTGCTGATGGAACTGTTCTGTAATATATGATATAAATTTGTTGGCACTCACTTCAGTAAATTGAAACAAACAACTTGGTATTAGTTTCAAATAAAAAAGAAGCATTGCTTGTTGTTTGGCTTTTTCTGTTTTTGTGTCTGAGCAGGAATGAGCCCAGTGACTTTTAAAATACACATGTCACTTTATTTTGTCTTTGTAAAATCAGATCAGAGTTAAGGAATGAAAACCTATTTTTATTTTGAAAAATGTTGAATTAACGGTATTGCTTATATACGAAGATACATCTATATTTATTAAGCAGAAAACAGCCAGACAGCATAACAAATCTTTTATAAGGACATTTCTGAAAAATGAATTAAACACAACATACAATCACTGAATTCTAAATAAATTGTGTTGTGAGGCTAATTGGATACCTACTCTAGTTAAATGGTTATGCTGGGCTGGTTCACACATGTAGTATATCACTCAATGTGTAACCACTGGGTAAATTAATCTAAAGTGAGAATTGTTGTTCTTGAAAAGTGTTGTGTTTGAAAAGAAGTGGAGCCCAACAAAAGCTTGATAGAACGAGTCCATATATCAAGATGGACTGAACTATCTACTCGAAGTTAGTCTCATTATTATATGTTTCATAGTGGCTGTCAATTATTTAGATACAATCTAAGGCTACCAGATTTGACCTACAAAAATCCATTATGACTAACCTTTTATCCCCTCCCCTTCTTTTCCACACTCTTGTCTTTTCCCTCCTCTGATTTTCCTATTATTTGTTTTTGTATTTTATATTATAAACTAATAAAAAAAGGACAATTTGAATTTTAAAAAATCCAGATGACCACTAGATGGCAAAAAAGAGATATAGAAAACGTTGACTCTTTGCTCCCATCTAGAGATCATCCAGATTTTTGTAGCCCTCATTCAGCAGTCTTCTCTCTCATGTTGAGAAAGATTGAAAGGGGAAGTAGATTGAAATTCTGCTTCTGCAGGATTTTATTCCACACATGGCTTTTTATTATTGATTTGCATATGTTGTACATATGTCATTGAAATTCAACAACATCTTAAGAATCATAGTTTTGCTGTACTGTTTTTAGCAACACACAAATGTTTGTTGAGCATGGAAGGAGGACATGGGTTTATGATACCGCCTTCTGCCGATTACCTCCCACAGACCCATTCGATCCCACAGATTAGGCCTCCTCTGTATTCCATCTGCCGGCCAATGTCGGCTGGCAACTACTCGGAGGAGGGCCTTCTCTGTGGCTGCTCCAGCCCTTTGGAATGAGCTCCCCATGGAGATTCAGACCCTCTCCACCCTTTGGGCTTTCCGGACGGCCGTGAAGACCTGGCTGTCCCAGCAAGCCTGAGGTTGAGTTCCCCCCCACTACTCGAATTTGTTGTGTTTGTTGTGCTTTTAAACTGTTCGTATTGTCTGATTGTTTGTCTTACTTTTTGTAATTTCCCCTCCCTGGGCTTTTGTTCAGCTGCCCTGAGTCCCTTCGGGGAATAGGGCGGCCTACAAATTGAATAAACTCCAAACTCCAAGCTCTACTCTGAATTGCATAGCATGAAGGCAATTTAGCATAACAAATCTTCTACCATGAGAATTCCTAATAGTAGGAATTAAGGGACGGGCAAACAATGATTTTCAATTGTTTACCTGTCCTTTATTCCCTTAATTAAAAATGTGAATTTTAAAAACCTTTGAGAGAGAGAGAGAGAGAGATCCCCACCCCAAAAAATAGAATTAAGTTAATGTTCTCTTTAAAATTAGTTGTCAGAGGAAACTGTTCATCTTATTGAATAATCAATAAAGCAGATGATGATCTTAAAAAAATAGAAGAAACGTCAAGGTTTGCTACAGACTGTTCATTGCATAAAGAGAAAAAGGGGTCGTGTTTTTATTTTTTATAATTTATTTTTATTGAAATTATAATATAAAATATAAATGAAAATAAAGATGATAGGGAAATGGAAAAGATGAAGAAAGGTGTAGGTACAGCAGGAAAGGGGGGGGAAGGATTGACTTTCAACTTTTTTTTCATTGCAATAAAATACAAATAAAACTACAGCTTCAACTTTTTTCTTTGTAACAATGCTAACCAATTCTTTAACAACAAACAAACATGAGTTCATTTTTTTTCCTGTTTTGAGCAAAGTCCAGAATTGGTTTCCAAGTAGAAATAAAATTAGATATATTTTTTCTCTAATTAAAGGAATCAATTTTGCCATTTCTGCTAGTTCCATCACTTTTTCCATCCATTTTTCTATTTTGGGGGATTGATGTATCTTTCCATTTCTGTGCATATAGAATTCTTACTGCAATTAACCTATTATACAATAACAAAGTCCCAAACCATGTTTTTCATTCGTTTTTGCTAGAGAATTTCTTAAAACTTCTTCGATCTTCAACGTGAAAGGTCAAGTAATAATTTCAGAATAGATTTATATGCAGAGAAACAGCATAGGTGTTATTCAGGTAAATTATTTGTCAGTAGTACCACAGGAGAAACACTGCTTTTCATAACTTAGAGGTGTTGGTAAGGTTCTCTCTGAAGGTTTTTCTCTAAAAAAATAAATTAATACTGGCGTGTAATTTACCACCATCTCTGCTATGCCTCTGAAGCCTCTGTCATTTTATTTGGCTTAAACATGGCCATTATTGTCACACAATTCAACAAATACATTTATTGACATTTTTCATGAGGTATAGCAAGAAATTTTCCAACATTAGACAAATTGGAGTAGTACATACATAGCTGAACACAAATTGGTTTTATTTGCAAATGACATTCTTTTATTTCTAAATCTCATACTACTATCTCAGTGTTTATGCAAAAACAAATTTACCTTTAGTAAAATAGCAGGGTGGGTCTATTAATTGATCCAAATCAGAACGGTTGCCCATAGGTGAAAATTTGGTTATCCATCCATTTAAGGAATATCAATTCCGTAATTGTACCAAATCCATTAAATGCCCAGGTATGTATATACCAAAAGATATAACTCAATAGCATGTAATATAAATAAATTATATAATTAGGTTCCTTCAGATCAGATATTGATAGATCAGAGTCATTAAAACTGTATTCTTTGGAGAAAGGTGAATGCTCTCAAAATGAATCTAATTTCCAGATTAGATTCTGGAAAATCTAATCTGGAGATTAATCTGGAATCTAATTTCCAGATTAATTTATATTCTGGGCAAAATTTCAGTTTATAAATCTGGAAAATATAATTCAAAAGTATTTAGAAAAAAAACAAAATGTTTCTGTTGTCCCCATTTTGGGTCAGCTTATCTTGTGGGTTGGTAAGATCTTCTCAACCATTGGGCAACTGATCAATGAATATTCTGTTTTTCTCTCTTTGCTATGCAAATGCCTTGAATTCAGGGCAGAAGTGTCAGCCCTGAAGCCATTTTTTGGAGCATCTTCAGGGATGCTACAGCGAGGCGGGGGGGGGGAGCGCTGTGGGAACGTACTGTATTTTTTGAAGTATAAGATGCACCTTTTTCCTTCAAAAAAAAGAGGCTGAAAATCTGGGTGTGTCTTATACATTGAATACAGCATTTTTTGCCTCCCAAAACCCCACCGCCTTCACCAAAATGCCCATGCAAATGGATCTTTTTTGCTCAATTTTGCCCCCTCCAGCCCCCAAGAGCACTCTATAAGCCTCCTAAAGGCTACCCATGCCCTTTTTTTTGACAAAAAACGGGCCCATTTAAAAAACAACAACAGGCTCCCTTTGGGAGGTTTGCAGAGTGCAAAAACTTTTTTAAAAAATTAGGCTCTTGCAAAAACATGGTAAGTGGGGAGCAGAGAAGGGCATGGGCCAGAGGTGGGTTCCTACCAGTTTGCTCCTATTCGGTAGAACTGGTTCGTCAAATCTACTGAACCAGTTAGAAGAGGTTCCACCAGTGGACCCGGAAAGCAGACCACACCTACAGAAGAGGTTCCAAATTTTTTTGAAACCCACCACTGGTCCTTGGATATGATTATTCTACACTATCATGCTCATATTTATAAAACACCGTGCCTCTGTGAAAGGTAAGGATGACTACTGCGTTTGTGGTGCAATCAGAACATTGTGTGTGTTGAAGTTGTTTCCAAAGATGCCTTTTAAAAAACAACTTTACATCATATTCTTATGCATGCCAGTGCTGTGTGTGAGGTAATTTAAGGTGGTTCTGACAAGTGTCATCGGCATCTTCATATCTGGTCACATGGGCGGTCACATGGGTGTAAAGCCACTCCCACAAAGGAGGCCACACCTACAGAGTAGGTTCGAACAATTTTTGAAACCCACCACTGGCATGGGCCAAAGCCAGCCAGAGTTGGGACTACGACCTGATTGGACCTTGTGGTGGACCTGTGACTTAGAGGACAAGAACTTTGGGCTTCGATTTGAGTGGGGAAAACCTCGGGTCCTTCAGAATTGGGTTTTCGCCAGCTGTGCCAATATGATATCCCAAATAAAGTTATGCTTTAAGGAAACACTAGGCCTCAGAGTTTTGATTGCTTTGGGGTTATTACTTGGAACCCTGACAAGCAATAGCATCTGTGATCCCTAGCTGAAACGGTTGGTGGAGGACATGGATTTCAGCTGAAAGGTCCTTTTCATGAAGCTGGAGCATAAGGGAGCTTCTTTCTTCAATAGCCAGCCACCAGATGAAGAATTCTCCCTTCCTACGTTTCCATGGTGACTACCTTCAGCTGACTAAAGGGGCTAATTTTTTATTAAGACTTATTCAGAGGAATCGTGCAAATGTACAGCTCCCCAAGGAATAGTTCTTGATTCATGACTCCATGCTTGAATAGGGGACTTGCAAGGGACAATGCCTTGTCACCCAGACGTCTATGATGCTAATCAAGTGAATTATTGAAAACTACAATAGCGAAGGAATCAAAACCACTCCTGATTTTCACAATCCTTTCCTGACTCCTGCGTCTGCTGACACTTGGTCATACTTCATATCTAGGGGGTATTGATGCAATTTTCAAATCATTATTCCGATGTTCCCTGTCCTGCTTATATTGGCTGCTAACTTCATCCTCTCATTTGTGACTGTGACAGTGGTGGGATTCAGCCAGTTCACACCTATTCAGGAGAACCGGTTGTCAACTTTGTAAGCAGTTTGGAGAACCAGTTGTTGGAAGAAATCTCCTTTTGGTTTTTTTTCCATTTTTAAGGGCTAATCCTGTAAGGAAGGCAGGAAGGAAACATTCTGGTGTTGTTTCTAGCCTGATCTTTATTGCCCTGCTTACAGAAACTGCCTCTCCGGTTAACCCTTATTACATTGTAACAGCTAAAGCAAAGCACCCATTGATGTAAGTGACTTTGAGTTGGCTACGCCCACATGGTCACATGACCACTGGTCCACGCCTACACAGCTGGTCATTAGAGCAGAGAATCGGTTGTTAAATTATTTGAATCCCACCACTGGTCTGTGACTGTCTGTGACTGTCCCTAACCCTAACCATTTGTTGTTGAGCTGAGGTGGCGCAGTGGTTAGGGTGCAGTACTGCAGGCCACTTTAGCTGACTGTTATCTGCAGTTCAGCGGTTCTAATCTCACTGGCTCAAGGTTGACTCAGCCTTCCATCCTTCCGAGGTGGGTGAAATGAGGACCCAGACTGTGGGGGCGATATGCTGACTCTGTAAACCGCTTAGAGAGGGTTGAAAGCCCTACGAAACGGTATATAAGTCTAACTGCTATTGCTATTGCTATTGTTGTGGTTAGTTGCGGAGTCGTGTCCCACCCATTGTGACCCCATGGACACTGTTCCTCTAGGCCTGTGCCTTTTGGTACTGTCCATGGAGTTTTCATAGCAAAGATACTGGAGTGGGTTGCCATTTCCTTCTTCACGTGTTGTCAGAGCTCTTGTCTGGCCACCTGTCCATCTTGAGTGGTGTCACGTATCTGCGTGTCAAGCCCTCTCTTGTCATCAGACAGGGTGTTGTTTGATTGGTCCGCTCGCGTGTTGTTTTGGCGGGAGATTTGGAAGGTTCCTATTGGTTAATTCTCTGACAGCCCTTTTATACCCCGAGCTGCCAGTGCACTAACCAATAGGAAGCTTCCAAATCTCCCGCCTAAACAACACGCAAATGGACCAATCAAACAACACCCTGCCTGATTGACAAGAGAGGGCGGGACACGCAGAACCTTCCAAATCTCCCACCTAAACAACACGCGAATGGACCAATCAAACAACACCCTGCCGGATTGACAAGAGAGGGCGGGACACGCAGAACCTTCCAAATCTCCCGCCTAAACAACACGCGAATGGACCAATGAAACAACACCCTGCCTGATTGACAAGAGAGGGCGGAACACGCAGATACGTGACAGTGGTCCTGCCTAGCATAGCTCATAGCTTCATTGAGCTACCCAAGCCCCTTCGCCACAACAAGGCAGTAATCCATGAAGGGGATTTACCTTCCCTTCACCCTAACCCCCCACAAAAATATCATATTCCAAACATTTCTTTGATCTTCCAAAATGCTGCTCACATTTTCAAAGGAAATAGTATTCTGTTGCCATGTAAAATGTTGTAAAGGCTCTGATGGAGAAGGATTGTTTAGAAAAACAGTATTGCTTTGAAGAAAGCTTCATTAAAGACTCATCCTTAAAGGTCATGCAAATTTTTGTTGGCTTCACTGCTATAGATATTCGTTTTCACATTAGCACATACACATCTGTCTCCTTTAAGGTTGCTGTTTAGGGCAGGGAGGGAAGTAAAGAGATCAGCATTTTCCAAACTTTGCTTTAAAACTATTATGGCAATTGCAGGTGAGCAAATATTTTTCCTGCCTTGCTCTTAAAGTTTTAGGATGTCCTGCTATCGCCTGCTATTTCTCACAGATCATTCGTAGCAGCTGTAATGTTTGTTGTTGTGTTGTAAGTCATCCGAGGCGTTTTTAGATAAAATATTATATATTATTTTTGTCTTTGAGTCCATGTTGATTCTGGATGAGTCTCAGGGTTTTCTTGATAAGGTTTCAGAAATGTACCCTTCCTAGGACTGAGGGAAAGTGACTGGACCAAGTTCAGAATACAGAATAATAGACTTGGAAAGGACCTTGTAGGTCATCTGGTCTAACCCCCTCCTCAAGCACGAGACCCTATACCTGTGATGGCAAACCTATGGCATGTGTGCCACAGCTGGCACATGGAGCCATATTGGTACGCACATGAGCTCAGCTCCAACACACATGCGCACACCGGCCAGTTGATTTTCAGGCCTTCTGGGCCCACCAGAAGTCAGGAAACAGGCTGTTTTTGGCCTCCAGTGGCTCTCCGAGGGTGGGTGGGGAAGGGCGTTTTTGTCGTCCCCCCCAGGCTCCTAGAAAGGCTCTGTAGCCCGGCGAGAGTGAAAAACAGGCCTTCCGGTCCCACCAGAAGTGGGCAAACAGGCCATTTTCAGCCTCCACAGGGCCTCCAGGGGGGGAGGCTGTTCCTCCCCCCCTCAGGCTCCTAGAAAGGGTCTGGACCTGGGAAGGATGGAAAATGGATCCAATCCCAAAGCAGAGGGAGTGTGGGGAGAGTTGTGCATGCATGCATGGGGGCGGGCACATAGAATTATGGTTGTGGGCATGTCCGCGCATGACCTCCGTGCACTCCACCCGCTTTTGGCACGTGATGGCAAAATTTAGCCATCACTGCCCTATATTATTTCTGACAAGTGGCTGTTCACTCTCGTCTTGAAAGCCTCCAGTGATGAGGCTTTGTGCCTAAGGTTGGACTCAAACTCATGGTCTCAGAGTTTCTAGCCGGATGCCTTAATCACTATACCAAACTGATCGTATGCATGTATAGATAAGCCTGACAATGAAAATAAACAAATTAAGAATCACGATGCAAATGTGGGGAAAAAACAGCTTTCTGCCTCAAGTTTCAAGAGACTGAGATCTGCATAGCAAAACTAGCAATTATAAAACTGTAAACCTTCTCAACAAACAAACAAAAAAGAGTTTGAAAATGAGCAAGGAAGTACTGAAAATAAATGACCTGTCTTTTTCTTGCCAACTACACTTAACTGGATCCAGTTTTCTGGCTTTTCAGGTTTTTGACCTAATCAGACTTTATCTTCAGCACAAAGGTTTGTATATCATTAATTACAGGTGGAACCTCTAACAATTATCCAATTAATCCTGTGGTTCAGATGCATTCAGCAGGTTCTGACCAGTTCTGGAGACTTGGTAGCAGAAATTTTGAGTAGTTCGGAAAACCAGTAAACGCTTCTGATTGGCCCCACCCCCATCCATTCTCTGCAGTGGTGGGTTTCAAAAAATTTTGGAACCTAGTCTGTGGGTGTGGCCTCCTTTGTGGGAGTGACTTGCCTGCCATGTGACCTGGTGGGAGTGGCTTGCCGGCCATGTGTTTTCTTTCTTTCTCTCTCTCTCTCTCTTTCCTTCCTTTTGTCTCTCTGTCCCTTTTTCTTTTTTTCTTTCATCTCTCTCTCACACTTTTTTCTTTCTTTCTTTCTTTCTTTTTTCTTTCTTTCTTTCTTTCTTTCTTTCTTTCTTTCTTTCTTCCTTCCTTCCTTCCTTCCTTCCTTCCTTCCTTTCTCTTTCTCTCTGTGTGTGTGTCTGTCTGTCTGTCTGTCTCTCTCTCTCTCTCTCTCTCTCTCTCTCTCTCTGTGTGTGTGTGTGTGTGTGTGTGTGTGTGTGTGTGTGTATGGCAGTGGTGGGTTTCAAAAAAGTTTGGAACCTTTTCTGTAGGTGTGGCCTGCTTTCTGGATCCACTGGTGGAACCTCTTCTAAACAGTTCGGTAGATTTGACGAACTGGTTCTACTGAATAGGTGTGAACTGGTAGGAACCCACCTGTGATTCTCTGCCTCCTGAGTCCCGGCTGATTGGGAGGAAATGGGGATTTTGCAGTAACCTTCTCTTGGAGTGGGGAGAGAATGGATCCTTCCCATGCCACTCCCACCAAGAATCCTGCCACAGTATTCTTCCCATGCCACTCCCACCAAGCCAGTCCCACAGAACCGGTCGTAAAAAAAAAATTGAATCCCACCACTGCTGTGGTTGAATTAAATGATAGATATAAATATTTTTAAAAAATGTATGTTGTTGTTGAAAATCTTAATAATCTTTGCTGTCTTGAGCAAGTATATGTTTTTCTGTACTGCATCCTTCTGGAAAGATGAATTCCTTTAAATCATGCTTTCTTCATTTAATCTTTAATAGAGTGTGCTCTCTGACAATCCAAGAAAGTGCATCAAAATCTATATAATATATATTTTTCAAAGGAGGGGGAAAACTCTTTAAATGATAGGACTTAATCAGCATGCCCTTTTGTCATACTATTTCCTTTAACCTTTGAACAAACTTATTTTTCACAGCAGTTATTGAGATTCTTTAAAACTAATCCTTTCTGCTTCCTTCTAAAGATTTTTCTTTCATTAGCACTGTGCACAAAGCCTGAAAAACACAATACCCAATAAAATACCTTTTGTACAGTCCTACACAGATTATTCCGAAGTGACCCTCACCAGGTTGAAAGGGATTTACTCCCTGATAGATGCATAAAAGATTGCAGTACAGATAATTTTTATTTTCTCTGAACTGCAGATTGCCACATATGTATTTTTGTGGGTCACAATCCTAAATCTGTGCTTTCCAAGCACAGGATTGAGCTGTAGACTCAGTGTGCCACTAGGAGCCTCCATAGGCCAATAGAAGATGGGCAGATATCTGCTCCAGCTGCATCATTTCCAGGAAATTTCAGATGGTACAGCAAGATGGGTGTTGCACAGAGAGAATGCCACTTGAATGGCAGAATAATTAAAGGCAACCCCAGAGCACATTCACAGTGGCTGAGGAAGAGTTGGGAGTAAGGCCATGAAGAGAAGTCCCTTTAAAAAAAAAGAAAAAAAGGATAGCAAGCCATCTTTATGACACAGGAAGGAGGATAGGAGTCCCAAATCTGCTCTTAAAGAAATCAGTCACCCATCAGATGGAGCAAAATAAGGATTTGAGCAAACGAACACAAAATGGGGTAATAGCAATAGCAATAGCAGTTAGATTTATATATCGCTTCATAGGGCTTTCAGCCCTCTCTAAGCGGTTTACAGAGTCAGCATATTGCCTCCAACAACAATCCGGGTCCTCATTTTACCCACCTCGGAAGGATGGAAGGCTGAGTCAACCCTGAGCCGGTGAGATATGAACAGCCGAACTGCAGAACTGCAGTCAGCTGAAGTAGCCTGCAGTGCTGCATTTAACCACTGCACCACCTCGGCTCTTACTAAACATCACAGGAGTTTATGAATACAGTACAGGTAATAAATGACAAATGTAATAGAGCCTGCTAATTGCATTCGTAAACCTGAGCATTTCTTAATTAGAATTGTTAATCGAATGCATAGGATAGGGGTGGGTTCCGGCTTCTTTTACTGCCAGTTCACTCAGGAATGCACTTCTGTATGCGCAGAAGTAAAAAAAAATTACTGTGCCACTGATAGAACTGGTTCGGACGCGTGTCCGGCCAAGTTACTACCTACTCAGCCAAACCAGACCGAACTGGAAGGAACTCACCTCTGGCCTAGCTCACTGTTGTGGCCCAGCAGGTGCGGTTGGAGCTGCCACCAGACTCTGACAGCGAGGGGCCCTCTGAGTCGGCTCTGGTGGATATGGAGGACCCTGGACAGGGTTCCAACTCCGAGCAGGGCGCAGAGAGGTGCACACATTGCATTTTGGGGATTCGCATTTTGGGAACTCAGTCCAAAAAAGCCATCACTGTTATAGTCCGATCCTCTGAATTGATGATGGTGCCAGATTCAAGAATGTCAATTTAAATAAGCCTATCTGGGCCCCCAAAACCTGGAACCAGAACTGGGTTTTGAATTTGTTTTGTGCTTGTTTTTGCTGGTGAAGCTTTATGATCATATTCCGTGATGGTTCATTTCTGGGTCATAATGATGTGCCATGTTTCATTGGCTCTCACAAGGCTGTGAAGAAAGTCCTCCCCTTCACTCTCATTGCATGACAGCACCTGTTCACAAATTTCAACTCTTGAAGCTTTCATCTTGGCCATAAGCACGCGAGGTACCCATCTTGCCCAAACTTTCCAAAATCAAAGATCCGTAATATGATCTACATATTCCTGTAAATTGTCCAGCTTGACGGTAATTTCTTTTTGAGTAATCCACTGATTGTCTCAAACAACTTTTCCCATTTGTAATTTGTCACTTATTGTGACAATGAGTCATCAACTTCATTCTTGATCAGATATATCAGCTCTTCCTGATTCATCGTCTTTATGGTTGTTATTATTGGCCCAGCAATGCATAGTACTCACACCAACACTGTAAGCACCATTAACAACCTACAGTATATTCAGTGGTGAATTTTAATTGGAAGGATTTCTTCTTTGGCAAGCATAAATTCAATCATGGTGCATTTTTTAAGGAGCATTGGGGACTTCTCATAGCAGCTATATCAACTCGCAAAGCATCCCTGGCAGCGGTGGGTTCCTACCAGTTCGCACCTATTCGGTAGAACCGGTTTGTCAAATCTACCGAACCGGTTAGAAGAGGTTCCACCAGTGGACCCGGAAAGCAGGCCACACCTACAGAAGAGGTTCCAAAAATTTTTGAAACCCACCACTGGTCCTTGGATATGATTATTCTACACTATCATGCTCATATTTATAAAACTCAGTGCCTCTGTGAAAGGTAAGGATGACTACTGCGTTTGTGGTGCAATCAGAACATTGCGTGTGTTGAAGTTGTTTTAACGCAAACCAAAGATGCCTTTTAAAAAACAAGTTTACATCATATTCTTATGCATGCCAGTGCTGTGTGTGAGGTAATTTAAGGTGGTTCTGACAAGTGTCGTCGACATCTTCATATCCGGCCACATGGGCGGCAAACCACTCCCATCCGGTCACATGGGCAGCAAGCCACTCCCACAAAGGAGGCCACACCCACAGACTAGGTTCAAACAATTTTTGAAACCCACCATTGATCCCTGGCCTGCTCTTGAGTTGCCATAGGCAAGGGGGAACGGAAACCACTGGAGCAGCATGGCATCCAAACACAGAAGTATATTCCAGCCTTATCTCCTTCAAGGCCGTCTCCCAGGGTTATCAACAGAAGCTGGAGGGAAGTGATCTCTACAACCCACGAAACTGCTCCATTGGTGAATGTGATTTATGACACACTCTGGGGGGAGGAGGGAAACATGATGTTATGTAGAATAGACCGGCTCAGGCATTTTAATGGCCCATTGACAAAGGTGTGGGCTATTAAGAGTGAGTCTGTTTCCTACCTAAAACATGTTTCTCCATTTTTTCTTTCTTTCAGGGAAATATAATATTCTGTCTTTTCAATATTTCCCAGGATGTTTCATTTTTTTCTAAGAGAGGTGCGGGTGCTAACTTTCTACACCGGGAACAGCATAAAATCCAGACTTGTAAAATAACAACAAATACTGACTTTCTAAAACACTGAATTGCCTGATAGTGATCTAGTGTCGAAAGGTTTAAAGGAAAGAAATCCAGATATGGGATCAGAGGAGATACTTAGGATCACAGAATAGTGCAGCTACCTGGATCATAAAATCACTGACTCCGAGACTTGGAAAGAGTCGTATAGGCCTTTCACTCAAACCTTTAGTCAGTGCAGCAGTCCAGTCTAACTCATCCCTGACCCATAGCTGTGTAGCTCCTGTTTGAAGATATTGAGGGGAGAGGAACTCATCAGATCTCTGGGTAATTGTTTCCCCTGCTGAATGGCTCTTATTGTTAGGATGTGCCTTCTGATGTACAATTGGATTCAGCTTTCCTCTAAACCGAGTCCATTGTGCTATGCTCTTCACTCCGGCAACAAAGAAGAGGTTCTGACCTTCTTCTGTGTGACACCCTTTCAAGAATTTGAAGAATGCTCCCGTGTTCATCCCCTTTGCTCTTCTCTTCCTTTCAAGGTGTAACATGCTCAGCTTCTTCTATTCGTTTCGGCCAGAATTGTTAGATCAGGTAAAGGAGGCACAAAAGACTTCAATAAACAACAGCTCTTTATTGCAAGTCAAGTAAACATCCGGCTGGAGAATGGTCAGGCCACATCCCCTTACAAAGGGATTTGTCAGACCTCTCAACCAATGAGATTCAACAGAGGACCTTGGTGGAAACCCCTTGCAGTCTGTCAGCGGGGGGGGATATCTAACAAGAATCCATTTTTAATCCCTTGATTGTCCTTCCCGGAGCTTGTTGCAGGGTACTGGACACAGGAGTCAAGATGGGATCTAAGGAAGAACAGAGTTTAAGAATTGCTTCTCATAGTTTGGAAACTGAAATTCCATTTGCTCATTTCTTTTACAACTACATATACTGAATATTCACATTTCAATTGCAATCAGTGACTGTTGTGGTCCAGCAGGAGCCGTAGGAGCTGCCACCAGATTCCAACAGCGAGAGGCCCTATGAGTTGGCTCTGGAGGAGGTGGAGGACTCTGCACAGGGTGCTGACTCCAAGCAGGGTGCAGAGAGGCTGGTTGGCCACCAGGAGGCGCCTGAGCCTTGGACCAATGGGGAGGAGACAAGGGAGTGTGATCCCGACGTCATGCATTGGAGCAGTGGGGAGAGCCAAGGGTGTTGTTCCTGGATGCCCGGCAACGAAGAGCTAATAGGTGTATGGAGTAGTTACGCAGTTACAGGAGATAATTGCACTCAGCTGGTGGTAATTAGGCTCCTCTCAAGACTATAAAAGGTTGTGCATACGCCCTTTGCAGGAGTCAACATATTCACTAAAGTTGGAGAACTCTCGTGGCTAGCTAGGCAGGCTGGATTGCTGCCAAGGTTAGTCTGTGCTGGATTGCTGCCAAGGTTCTCTCTCTGTGTTAATACATCCTTGCAGTATCTTTGTCTTGGCGTGCTTTGGTTTACGACAAGGGGGGGGGGGTCAGAACAAGTGACAGTTCCAACAAATACTTTTCCTCAAATACTATGTTAGAGATACTATTGACTGTTTCCTAAGTGGAGGATGTTGTCCTGATCTCTGTTAAATGTCATTCTGTTACTTGCAACCCATTTCTCTAACTCGTGTGAGAGTCTGAGTAGGAAAGAGGATGATTCACTTGCCCCATATCTGCAGAAGCTACCGTAGATATCCCATAATGTTCCCACTGTTGGATAAGAAGACACAAATGGTCAATGGGCAGATGTAGGACAGTCCTCTTAAACCAACATGAAGACTTTGAAAACAATGGGCTCTATTACTAAGACTTCCATATATGTCTGTCTGTCTGTCTGTCTATCTATCTATCTATCTATCTATCTATCTATCTATCTATCTATCTATCTATCTATCTATCTACTGTGTCCTTCTGTCTGTCTGTCTGTCTATCTATCTATCTATCTATCTATCATCTATCTATCTATCTATCTATCTATCTATCTATCTATCTATCTATCTATCTACTGTGTCCTTCTGTCTGTCTGTCTGTCTGTCTGTCTATCTATCTATCTATCTATCTATCTATCTATCTATCTATCTATCTATCTATCTATCTATCTATCTATCTATCTATCTACTGTGTCCTTCTGTCTGTCTGTCTGTCTGTCTATCTTTCTATCTATCTATCTATCTATCTATCTATCTATCTATCTATCTATCTATCTAACTAACTAACTATCTAACTATCTATTGCAGAATGTAATATTTAATGTGGCAGAGGGAAACAATTGGTGAAGGCTACCTTCTGATTGGCTCACTAAAGCTGAACACTGCCCAACTGATACCAGCTATGAAAACTTGCATCAGTATATTAGTCCTTCACTGTTTAATTAACAAAAACATTTCTAGTCATTAGGGAGAGACATATGGAGTCTTCTTCACTAGGTCTCACTGTAAGGAGAAACTTCCTAACGGTGAGAGCAATCAACCAATAGAATAGCCTTGCCTTCAGAAGTGGTGGGTGCTCCATCACTGGAGGCTTTCAAAAAGAGACTGGGCAACCATTTGTATGAAACGGCATAGATTTCCTGCTCAACAAGGGGTTGGATTAGAAGCCTCCAAGGTCCCTTCCGACTCTATTCTATGTTCTACTGTGCTTTGGCAGTTCTCACCTGTTTTAATAGAAAAAAAGCTGCTTTCCCAGGAAAATGTTGTTTGCCTAATAATATGCAAAGGGAAGGGATGCATCAGACTCCCACAGATTAATATCAATATGATTTTACCCAAAATGTTTAAAACCAGCATGTTCCATCTCTTTCTGTAAATAGAAATGTTTTAGCTTGAGAAAGGAAGAATCCGCTTAGCATAGAAAGCTGTAAACTCCCTGGCTGAAAACAAAACTTGATTACAATCTAAATATATCAAGCAAACGAATCGAGGCAGATCCATCACAGTCGCTGATAGAAACGTAACACAATGTGAAAGGGTTTAATGAATGGGACAGGTATGTTCAGGCTTCACAATGATGATTAATACAGCCAAATTATGCATCACTCAATTATTAGCATCACATAGAACTTGGCAGTTTAATAAGATCTTTGCTCTTTATTTTTAAGGCATGAAGTGCCCAATTATGAGGCTTAAAAAGAGAATATAGGTGATGCTAAGTAGAAATGCTCTCTTTGTCAAAGGAAAGGGGAAAGAGAAGGAGAAGGAGAGGAGAACAGACAGGCATGATAAATGCCCTCTAGATTTGCAGTTGTTTTCTATTGTGTAAATCAGTCTTCTCAATAGATATTTTTCAGATAGATTGGAATACAATTCCCACAAATCCAAGACAATATGCACTTTTTAGTGCTTGGGCATGGAGGAAGGAAACAATAATCATGGGTATTTATAGTATTAATAGTAATTATATTCAGTATTTGCTTTTAATTAAGCACAGTACAGATAAATAAAATATAAATCACAGTATCAAACAATGCAGTATATGAAATAAAGCAATGTAATAATTTAATATCTCAATCAAATCTGAAATTGTGAATTGGGTGGGCTGGAAGGTGGTGGGTCCAAATTTATGCAATTTCTTTCCCAAAAACCTGATTATAGAATACAGGTAGTCCTCGACCTATGACCACAGTTCAGCTGCAATTTCTGTTACTAAGTGACAATTTTTGGCAATTTAATAAATTTGTATGCTGCCCAATCCCGTAGGACTCTGGGTGGCTTACAGCAAGATAAAAATTAAAAAAATAACATGAGATATAATTTAAAAAACAGCACACCATACATTCCATTTAAGTGGGGCTGGACTTTGTTCAACAGCCCCAGGCCTGCCGGAACAGCCAGGTTTTAGTGGCTTTTCGGAAGGCCGAGAGAGTGGGAAGGGTCCAGATCTCTACGGGTAGATCGTTCCACAGGGCCGGAGCAGCTACAGAGAAGGCCCTCCCCCGAGGGGCCGCCAGCGGGCATTGTCCGGTCGACGGGACTCGGAGAAGGCCCAATCTGTGAGATCTAATTGATCGTTGGGAGGTATGTGGCAGGAGGCGGTCTCTCAGATATCCAGGTCCTAAGCCATGTAGGGCTTTAAAAGTAATGACTAGCACCTTGAAGCGCGTTCAGAGACCAATAGGAAGCCAGTGCAGCTCGCGGAGGATAGGTGTAACATGGGTGTACCTAGGTACACCCGATATCGCTCGCGCAGCTGCATTCTGGACCAACTGCAGTCTCTGAACACTTTTCAGGGGCAGCCCCATGTAGAGCGCGACAGAAAGTGAGACAGTTGTTAAGTGAGTTTTGCCCCATTTTACAACCTTTCTTGCCTATCACTACAGTTGTTGAGTTAGTAGGATAGTTGTTACGTGAATCTGGATTCCCCACTGACTTTGCTTTGTGATTTCATGATCCCAGAACACTGTATCCGTCATAAATATGAGTCAATTGCCAAGTATTTGAATTTTGAACACGTGACCATGGGGATGGTGCAATGGTTGTAAGTGTGAAAACGGTCATAAATCACATTTCTCAGTCTTGTGGTAACTTCAAATGGTTACTAAATGAATGTTTTAAAGCCATGGGCTACCTGTATGAGGCAGGTAAGATAGAGAAAATCTCCTGTGGATCTATGCATAGGAAGGAATTTCAGATCCTGCAAGGAATAATTTTGGCATTCTGGATCAGAGGTGGTACTCAGCCAGTTCTGATAGGTTCTGGAGAACCAGTAGTGGAAATTTTGAGTCGTTTGGAGAACCGGCAAATAGGCTGGCCCCGCCCCTGCTTCCTCCCAGCCTCCCAGCTGATCTTTTGTTGCCCTGAACAGGAAAACGGAGCTGGAAAATAGGTTAGTGGGGTGGGGAGGGAATGGGGATTTTGCAATACCCTTCCTCTGCCTTGCCCACAAAGCCACGCCCACAAAGCCACACCACACCCACAAAGCTACACCCACAGAACCTGTAGTAAAAAAAATTGAATCCCACCACTGTTCTGGATGTCTAACGTAAAGCCTTCTCAGTCTCAATGGACATGGGGAGTTGCGAATCTGAAGTCAATCCATCCCTCACATTATTGGGAAATGAAGAGCGGAAGTGAAATAAAGCTGCAGGATTCTTGATTATCAGAATGGTAGAGTGAACATTCAGAAATTAGCCCCAAGTGCAGGAGACCACCATCAATGATCTCCATTCTAACCAGTGGCTCTTCCAACTGAACAAGCAAGGTGTATTTGTGTGCGATTGTTTGTGATGCCAGAAAATATCAGGGCCTAAAGATTTCTTGCAAAGTTAGTTGGTGTGCAAAGAATCATGTTTAATTGTTGGATGTCTCCCTCTTACTTGAGGAAAGGCCTAACTTGTTTCCCTACAAGCCTATTTTGAAGCACGCTGGACGTCTGCTTTGCAAGATATGCATCCTTCTCTAACTGTCCAATTTTGACAATTTTGAAAGTTTCTGATGAGAAGACAATAGGACGGAGGGAAGCAGGAATGATAGAGAGAAGTGGCATTTTCTCTCCTAGTCTGTCACAATCCTTCACGTCTTCCATTTCTAAAGCTGCAAATATAATACTTTCGAGGTATCTCCAATTTCTGTCAAACAAGATTTTCTCACATTTTATGCTTGAACTGATTTTACTTTTGAACTAGGTTGAACTCATAGATTTTTCTCTCCATCTTCCCCTTAAAGGCCTCGCTTGGTTTTTGGTGGCACTGAACCTCTGCAGTTATTGAGTGTTTGCCTAATTGCCAGTAGCTTGAGAACCTCAGGCCATCTGTTTGCTTTTAATGAAGCTGGCCCTATCATAGACACCCTCCAGTCTAGCCTCCATGAATATCCTTGTACTTTACATGCTGTTCAAAAACCTAGGACTCTTGGAAGTAAAAATATATAGATTTGTGAAGTTTAGAAGCAAGGGATTTTGTTTTTATGGTGCCTTCTTTCCATATACCGCATTTTTCGGAGTATAAGACGCACCGGAGTATAAGACTCAACAAGATTTTGAAGCAGTAAATTTTTAAAAAAACATTTTGCACTCTGCAGACCTCCCAAACCCTCTGCATGCCTCATTTTTTGTGAAAGATGGGGCATACAGAGCATTTGAGAGGCTTGCAAAGTGCTACTGTGGGCTGGGAAGGGGAAACTAGCAAAAAAAAAAAGGCCCGTTTTTTTGCTAAAACGGGTCTGGTTTTTGCCCCCCAAAAGGGCATGCATAGCAGTGGTGGTTTTCAATTTTTTTTAGAACCTCTTCTGTAAGTGTGGCCTGCTTTGTGGGAGTGGCTTGCCGGCCATATGACTGTGTGGGAGTGGATTGCCAGCCATGTTACTGAGTGGGAGAGGCTTGGCAGTCATCTGACTTGGTGGGCATGGCCAAATTGTAAAATGTGGTGAAACTCACTTAACAACGTTCTTGCTTAGGAACCAAAATATTGGCTCAGAAACTCTGGCATTTGAAGCATGTATGTCTTAAACCTGTCAAGTTACAAGACCCTTGCACCCCTAAACCTTTAGAAACCCCCCCCCCAGGGGTGTTCAAACTTGACAGCTTTAAGACTTGTGGACTTCAACTCCCAGAATTCCTCCTCCAGTCATGTTGGCTCAGGAACTCTGGCATTGAAGCACGCCTTAAAGCTGACAAGTTACAAGAGCCTTGCAGGGGAAAAAAAACCCAGGGATATTCAAACTTGACAGCTTTAAGACTTTACGGTTTAGATAGGATTCTTAGAGGCAGGCGGGGCGATTGGTAAGCTAGCCAATCAGTGAGCGGCAGGCGGGTCAAGCATGGTGCGGACGGGCAGGGAGAGGGAGCTGGAACCAGTTCTAAACAGCACAGTAGATTTGTGGAACCTCTTCTATAAAAGAGGTTAGAACTGGCAGGAACCCACCCCTGATGCATATCCTTTAGGAGGCTTGTAAAGTGCTCCTGGGGGCTGGGGGGCAAAAGCGAGCAAAAAAACAACCCCCTTTTCACTTGTTTTTGCCCTCCCCAGCCCCCAGGAGCACTTTGCAGGCCTCCGAAAACCTTCTGCACATCCATTTTTGTGAAGGGGGCGGGGTTTCACAGGTCAAAAATGCTGTATTCAGTGTATAAGACGCACCCAAATTTTCACCCTCTTTTTGGAGGGAAAAGGTGTGTCTTATACTCTGAAAAATACGGTAGTTATATACAACCAAGACTTTGTTGCTCTCAGGTAGTATGAAATCTGGGATGAATTCAGGGTGTTTCGCAAAATATAGATCTCAGATCCAAAATCTTTTGTCAGTGAGTTCTCAAAAGAACTGTTATAGTCTCATTGCTGCCTCTGTAGTTTTTAATCATGAGAGATGCAATATCTACCCTGAAAATAAGACCTCCCCGGATAATAAACCCAATTGGGCTTTTGAGCGCATGCATTAAAATAATCCCCCCTGA
Source organism: Thamnophis sirtalis (assembly GCF_051295495.1). Lineage (NCBI taxonomy): Eukaryota > Metazoa > Chordata > Lepidosauria > Squamata > Natricidae > Thamnophis > Thamnophis sirtalis. The sequence goes on along the minus strand of NW_028261385.1, from coordinate 138,781,790 downwards.
AAATAAGCCCTCCCCAAAAATATTGCAGTACAGCAGCAGCCATGAGGTGACCACACTTGCTGTCTCCTGCACCTCAAAAATAATAAGACCTCCCCGAAAATAAGGCCAAGTGCTTATTTCAGGGATCAAAAGAAATAAGACCCTGTCTTATTTTCAGGGAAACATGGTAGTTGGGTCGCCTTGTGTCTAGATTTTTAGCTGCTTTGTTAGAGCAGAATGTTGCCCAGGGTATGCCATCTTGGAGGTAGGCAATACTTCATACCCAAGGGCTTTTTGCAATACTGGCCTAGAATATAGATTGAATCAGTCACAAACATTAAAAGTAGAATAGAGCCATGGTAGTGGAGTGGTTAGAATGCAGTATTGCAAGCTAATTCTTCCCACTGCCGGAGTTGGATGCTCACCAGGCTCAAGGTTGACTCAGCCTTCCATCCTTCCGAGATTGGTTAAATGAGAACCCAGATGGTTGGGCACAATAGGCTGACATTGTAATCTGCTTAGAGAGGGCTGTGAAGCACTGTGAAGCCATATATATAGTATAAATCTAAGTGCTATTGCTATTGCTAGAATAGTTGACCTTAAAGACAATATATCAATTCTGTGCAAACCAGGGGTGCGTTGCTGCCGGCATTACTGCCAGTTCGGTGCATGTGCAAGTTTGCTTGACTCATGCATGCACACACTTGACACGCGCTGTGCGTGCATGCACAGTTGCCCATAAATAGATCTGTGCACGCACAGAACATAAAAAATGGGGGGGAAACCTATGCCACGCAGACCAGGTAACCAGTTCTGAGGCGTGGCAGGCCTGGGTCACTGCCGGTTTCAGCGACCCATGCCAGCAAATCACTGCCGGTTTAGCGAAACCAGTCCAATCCAGTAGGAACCCACATCTGGTGCAAACCCTTCTACTAAAAATCTGTCCAAGGGTCGATGCCCATTCCTTATAGACCAGTTTCTTAAAAGGGTTAAATTGTGCTAGGATTTTGAATGTGCACAATTCTGCTGGATGGAGCATTTAGTTGCTGGTTGTCTACTAATAAGTGACAGGCCAAATTGCTTTAAACACAATAATTTGTAATTTGGCAGGAGGAGGGGGTACTGCTTTGAAGCTTAAAACACAGCCACTGAAATTGAGAAGGAACCGCAGGAATCTCAAAATGGCAAAGCTTTTCTTTAATAGTAATAAAAGGGAATTAAGCACGCTGCGAATCTGAGATGAGAAGGCTAAGCGGAACTGTTATTCAAAAGCTACCATGGGACTTTATGAATGTTCAATTGACAAAAGATTTAAATCAGCCGGGGATTTGGGTCCAGCTAGTAATAGCTGGCATAAGATACTGATTTGAGATTACTTCCTAGGTGGCTTTTGTTTAAACACCACAAGGAAAAAATCTGTGAGGGGAAAATGGGAGGGCAGTTTAATCAAAGCCAAGGGAGGTGAAGAAAGTCAAAGATTGATATGCTTTTGTTTTTAAAATCAAATGATCAGGATTGCATTTGTATTTGTTAGATCGGGTGAAGAAATGAGGCAGACTCAGGTTTGTAACATACAACAGCTCTTTATTGCAGTAACGATGTGCAATCCAGCGCCCCTCTGTTTGACAGCTAGACCTTTTATAGGGAGCTGTCAAACAGCTTGGCCAATCACCATTCAGTATTTTCCCTCCGGATCGGAGGACCTTGGTGGAACCTACCATACTGGCTATCTGTTGCGTCCTCCCGCCGCAGCCGGCAGCCGCAGCCAGAGCCGGAAGAAAAGCTGATTGGCTCTGGCGCGGCTGCCGGCCGGCGGGAGAATTGCGCCTCCCTGATTGGCTCCCCGCCTGACAGCTGTCAAGTATAAATAGCTGTCAGGCGGGCATTGTTCTCGGTTCGCTTCTTCTAGTTCTGTAACGTTGAGTTAAATAACGCTGTTCGTTGAACCCTTTCCTCAGTGCCTGAGTATTTAAAACTGTTAGTATGTAACTGTATTTGCATTTGACAAATATGGAATAGTATTTCTGGGTTTTCAGTTTCCTTCTTGATATTCAGATAGGCCAGATCTTTTTTTTTCACAGAAGAAGAAAAGTGGTTTGAATCCTGTGTGTGAGCTTCCTACATCAAAACAAAATAAATAATGATTTCAATTCAGTTCTGTGTATGCTGAAAATGCTACATATGTTGAAATATGCTATCATCAGTTATTTCACTGAATAGGGTTATTCCGTTCCCCGAAATAAACACTGGCTAACGTTGCAAGTGGGGAAAATGCAGAGTTTTCAAATGCACTGAAAATGATTACAAATAGGAAAAAAAGGGCAGGTTTAGAATTGCACGCCTGAGATTCATTCATTCCTGTCATCTCACTAATCGATTTTGGGAAAATATGACAACTTAAAACAACGGAAAGAATTAATTCCCTATGTATACTCACAGTGGTATATGTAATTATTTATGATTTTATACCTGATTATTTAGATCCAACCATGGGTGATGTTGCTACATGCATTTCTATCCAAACCTCCCAATTTTTGTACAGAGACCAATTGGACTGGGGCATGCTCTAAATCAGTGGTGGGTTTCAAAAATTGTTCGAACCTACCCCTTCTTAGAATAGTGAGAAGCGATACACAAATTAAAGGGTTACGAGTTAAAGCTCAGGAATTCAAGGTCCAGGCTTTCGCCGACGACCTTGTCTTTATCCTGGAGGACCCTATGGAGTCTGGGATACAACTTTTATGTAAAATAGAAGAGTACGGTAGGATAGCGGGGCTACGTATAAACAAAGAGAAGACAAAACTGCTAATTAAAAATATGACTCTGAACCAGAAAAGGGAAGTACAAAGCCTGTTAGGGATCAACATGGCCCACAAAATACAATATTTGGGAATTTGGCTGACGGAGAGATGTTCCTCTATCAAGGTAGATAACTATATGAAATTACTACAACAGGTATCCAAAGATATGACTAATTGGAGTAGCAAACAATTGTCTCTGATGGGCAGGATCGCGACAGTCAAGACTTATGTATTACCAAAATTTTTGTTTTTGTTTCAAACGGCACCAACTAAATTGGACAAAAATTTTTTTAAATCCTTGGAGACAATAGTGACACAGTTTATATGGCAAGGCAAGAAAGCACGAATTAAAGCCCAAACTTTACAAAAACGCAGAGAACTGGGAGGCTTCGGAGTACCCAACTGGGAAGCATACTATAACGCAGCAATCATGACATGGGTGAAAGATTGGGTGATGCTGAATAGAAGGCGCCTATTGGCTATAGAGGGACATGACCTCCCCCAGGGATGGCATGCCTCCCTCTGGCAAGAAAGAGACACCCCCCATAGGTACTTCATGGGACATTATATTCGGAAGATTTTGATGGGGGTCTGGGAAAAAATGAGGAAAAAATATTATCTTAGGGTTCCGTGTTGGTTGGCACCATTAGAAGCCTTAACACATCCGAGTTTATTTAATTGGACAAGAAACATAACATATAAAGATATTATGACAGAAGAGGGCAACATAAAAACAAAGATGGAATTAGAGCAACAGGGCAGGAATTTGGAATGGTGGGAATATTTACAGGTTAGAAACAGGTTTAAAAGTGATAAGGCACGTTTCGGGATCTACCCAAACCCTCAGGGGCTAGATAAGATCTTGTTTGGTGGAGACAAAAAAATGTTATCGAAGATCTACCAATTTTTGACCTGCCACGATACTAATGAAGAGATGGACAAAAGCCTTCTAACAGTATGGGAGAGAAACCTAGGTTATGAAATTGAAATGGGCAAATGGTGGGATCTATGGAGTAAGACCATTAAACTTACAACATCCACTGCATTCAAAGAAAACATATACAAGATGGTTTATAGGTGGCACTTCCCCCCAACGAGGTTAGCTAAGATGTTTCCTGGGTTATCTCCATTGTGTTGGAAATGTGGAAGAAAGGATGGCACATTCTACCATATTTGGTGGTCCTGTACTGAGGCCACGAAATATTGGAAAAGGATTAAAAAATGGTTAAAAGAGGTTACCGGGGCAAACATTGAATGGAGACCTGAGAACCTGTTACTAAGCATCAAACCAGATAACATAAGTAGTTCAATATGGCATTTGAGCCTGCATATAATTGTGGCCGCAAGAATAACCTATGCACAATTTTGGAAATCCACCACTATACCGCCGGAAGACGCATTAATTAAAAAGATCTACGAATGTGCAGAAATGGATAGAATGACGGGTTGGCTGAGGGATAAAGGAGAAACAGAACATTATCTTAGCTGGAACCTATGGTATATGTGGGCGACTAGGAGAACAGCAGGGACTTAAAATGGGGAAAGTTAACATAAGTACTGTAATAGATCCCTGAATCTTGCAATGAGAAGATGTGGCTTAGAGATCTAATAATTGAGGAAAGAAAGAAAAACTGGGCTGTGAATGACTGTCACCGTGGGGGGGGGAGGGGGGGTTGTATGTCTAAAACGGTATCTGTATCTGTATGTTTTACTTTATATTGTTATGTATGATTTGTCTTGTTTATGTCGTTGTATTTATGTCGCTGTATTGTGTTTTTCTGTTTTTTAAAGGTAATGTTTAATAAAAACTATATTTAAAAAAAAAAAAAAAGAAAACACCATGGGCAGAACCAAAATGACTAGGTGGACCTATGTTTTTAAATACATTACTAAAATAAAAAAAAATAAATAAATAAATTGTTCGAACCTACTCTGTGGGTGTGGCCTCCTTTGTGGGAGTGGCTTGCTGCCCATGTGACCGGATGGGAGTGGCTTGCCGCCCATGTGACGGGATATGAAGATGCCGACGACACTTGTCAGAACCACCTTAAATTACCTCACACACAGCACTGGCATGCATATGAATAGGATGTAAACTTGTTTTTTAAAAGGCATCTTTGGTTTGCGTTAAAACTACTTCAACACACGCAATGTTCTGATTGCACCACAAACGCAGTCGTCATCCTTACCTTTCACAGAGGCCCTGAGTTTTATAAATATGAGCATGATAGTGTAGAATAATCATATCCAAGGACCAGTGGTGGGTTTCAAAAAAGTTTGGAACCTCTTCTGTAGGTGTGGCCTGCTTGCCGGGTCCACTGGTGGAACCTCTTCTAACCGGTTCGGTAGATTTGACGAACCGGTTCTACCGAATAGGTGCCAACTGGTAGGAACCCACCTCTGCTCTAAATGCTGCAAAACAAACAAAGAAATAAATAGAAGCTGTGCAACTTGGCTATGCTTGCCTCAAGAATTGCTTTGAAATACGCCCAGCCATGATAGCTCTTTGACATTCATTCATTCAAACAGACCAACTTCTCTCTCTCCCCCACTCCTGATTTCTGAGCAATCCTGATAAAGATTAAGGCTACACATACCACACTTACTACTTACGCTGCTCCTATCCTGTGGTCGTGCTAGCTTGAGTTTCAACTGGCTTAAGAAAAAAACCCTGCCAAGACTGAGATATACTTTGGTTATTTTTTTCTTAGTTTGGCAGAAGTTTACAAGCTATTCAGTGCCAAGAGTGAACTGCCATGTGCTCCCACTGGACTATTCCCTTGCTGCTGTATCCTCTCGCTCTTCTCTTCCCCCAAAAAAGTGAATTCTGATTGTTCTCTTTTCTCTGGGAGGGCTCACTGGACTTGTGTATTTTTAGATGAGCAGGTGTTTAGGAAAGAGATTTTTTTTATATACCCATACATACGCATACATATGCACCCTTATATAACATATATGTAGGTGGTGGGTTCCAGACCCCGCGCAGCTGGTACACTGTGCATGGGGCTGGGCGTCCTAGATGGGCATACATGCTACATGTGCATGCACATGCCATCACCCTGCGACATCTGCCCAGCGGAGGTCGCACAGGGGCAGCACGCTGTGTGCGCATGAGCAATTGGCCAGTCGCGGTATTAAACACCCATAGAACACGGGCAGGTGGGCCAAACAAGCCAAAATACCAGTACACTGGCCGCATCTCCCCGCTACTCCTGGTATGACAGTACTGGGCCGTACCGCCCGGAACCCACCACTGATATGTACCATAAGACTTGCCCACAGGAAGAAGGATAGCAAGTGAATCTGTCTCTCTATCTCTCTATCTCTCTGTCTCTCTGTCTCTCTGTCTCTCTGTCTGTCTGTCTCTCTCTCTCTCTCTCTCTCACACACACACACACACACAGAAGTTTTAAAAAGAGGAAAAACTTTTTTACTGTCCTATTTTACAGCTGTCTTTACAATCTATTTGTATGCTATTACAATTCTTGCCATGACTTTTAATTGGATGAAATCATAGGGCAATCATTTTTTGAGCCAAGGTACATCAAACCGACTAATGTACAGTATGTGTCCAAAATTGAGGATCTTTTATTTCTGAGGGAAGGAAATTTGGGGAAGTTGTGGCAGCTTCAGTGCTGCTGGCTGCTGCTGTGGTCAGATCAGGGATGGGTTTCAACCAGTTTGCGGCGGTCCCTGCGAACCGGTTAGTCGGCGAACCCGGAAGTAAGTAACTTCCGGGAACAGCGAAGGGCGCACCCGCCCGCCCGCGCTCCTTACCTGGTTTTGATGAGTTCTGCGCTTCCACGCATGCGCAGGACACATACAGCGCCTGCGCGATCCTCCAGGAGCAGCTGGAGCATCGCATAGACGCTAGTACGCATGCGTGCACCGCACACATGCACGCACGTACCACACGCGTGCATGAGGATGCCGCCAGCCCCGAACCGGTTGGAATGGGGCGAGAAACCCACCCCTGGGTCACATGATCTTCATTTTAAACTTTCCATGACAGTTTCCCAGCCAGTCTCACAATCTCTCACTCTCTTTCCATTACCAGCAACAGCCATTTACCTGCCTGTTGGGATGGGAAGGGAAGGGGAGAGAGGAGGGGAAGGATGGGAAGGGAAGGGAAGATTTTTGATGCACCACCTTGCTGCGCAACTTCCCTAAACCAGGTGGCACCTCTTTCATCCCATGTATCATTTCTCATGCACCCTGCCGACCACGCCATATCCTGAACTCTCCTTGCCCCGCCATCCAGAGGTGGGTTCTGGCAGCCATTACTACCAGTTTGGAAGTAAAAAAAAATGTGCACGCACAACATTAAAAAAGGAATAAAAATTACATTTTTTTCAATGAAGACTGTTCTGCGCATGTGCAGGACAGAAAATCGAGATGGCGCCGCCAATCATAGAACCGGTATGGTCACGTGTCCACCGGAGTTACTACCTATTCAGCCGAACTGGACCGAATAGGTAGAAACCCACCTCTGCCACCATCCCCAATGTCAACACCTCTCCATTAATTAATTAGGAAAGAAAGACCACGAGACTCCATGTGTGGAAATCAAGTGTACTTTTACTAATTAAGAATGATTAAAGGCATAGCGAAGCGAAGTCTGATTATTTAGGCGCGAAAGCGATTGATATATAGAATAGCCCATTCCCCACCCCTTGGCATCACAGTTCCAGTCCAATCATAATTCTTCCAAGTGTCAGGTGTGAGATAACTTCAAAAGGCATCACGAAGATGGAATGTCGGTGCCGTTAGTCCTGGCGGGAACACCCACGCATGCGTAGTCCGATCAGCCGGTGAACTCCAGAACCTTCCTCCAGCACAATGAGTAACCCCTCCCAAATACCATGCCCTCCCTCCCCGTTTCATGGCAGCCGAAGTGATAGCAAAGCAGAGGCTGACACCCAATGTCCTTCCCAATGCCTCTTGCATACCCATATGACCCCCCCACAAAACTTTCCTAACTCACACTGCCCCCCCCACACCCTATCCAGCCCAACTGACACCTCTTGCACATTAACGTGCATCCTTCCCAACTCATGTTGCAGGAGAACCTTTGTTTTAAATTACTATTTTTCTTTCTCTGAACTTGCTCGTTTTTCCTGTGCTTTTTTGTTTCTAATTCATAATTTGAACTATTTGAGAGCCGGGAATGGAATGGTTCTATTATAGGTGATTGGATATATGATGCGAAACTTTGTTGCTGGATTTATTTTATTTTTTTAAAAGCACGGGGAAAAGTAGGGAGCTCAGGGAACAAAAATGAGATTCCCCCCCCCCCGCCCCAAGTATATGATTGCACTCCAATTGTGCTGAGATGTTCTTCCTACACTTTAGAAGGGAGATAGTACATATAAATCTGCATTTTCACATCTGCAGCAACAGTCAAACTGAGAACGTTCTGTTCTACTACTGCTTACTTCATGCTATTACATTGCTATTTTGACACATTTTCTACCATCTGTCTTCTCCATGCAATTGCTCCACAGTTTGCCTCACACAAAAATCAAGTAGGAAATGTAACAGAACTCTGAATCCCGTATACTAAGGAAAAGAATGGTGGCGCAGACAATATATTTCCTGCAATTCTGCTTTTCTACAAACTGAACATTGTCTATGATTGATCTCACCTTTAAGAGACATTTTGTCCTGGAACTCACTCATAGGGAGTGTGGTTTTTCAAAGCCATCAGCATGACTACGAGACAAACCAAAATCAATCCCAAGGTTAGCAAATACCCCTATTAACATAAAGTTTTTCTTCCCTACTTTGGGTTATGAATTAATTTGCTCAGTACTTAAAACACCAATGTACTATTTTGCCTAGCATTACTCGCTGATCCTAACCACAGCTAGGGAAATAGTGCATCAGTGTTCGTATTTGTATAATGTTTGAATTTGTCATTCCTTAGAAACAAGTAACTGTTTTGTTTTATATTAATGGAAGATGAGGTTCAGACTTACTAAAATGTATCCCCAACAGGTATTGTGACAGAAACCATCTAACGTACATTCAGTGTGATCAGTATGTTCCAGGGGTGGGTTGCTAATCCCGTTCCAACCGGTTCGGTTGGAACAGGGGCGGTGGCGTCCTCGTGCACGCGCGCAGTTCACGCATGCCTCTTAGTGCCTGCGCGATGCTCCAGCTGCTCACAGAGAATCACGCAGGCGCTGTATGTGCCATGCGCCTGCGTGGAAGCGCAGAAGCCTTCAAAGACCGGTAAGGAGCGTGGGCGGGCGGGTGGGCCCTTCCCAGTTCCCGGAAGTTACTTACTTCCGGGTTTGCCGACCAACCGGTTCGCGGGGACCGCCACGAACCGGTTGAAACCCACGCCTGGTATGTTCCTATTAATAGATTTACAACAGTTGAGAAGATAATGACAGGTTCTTTCTCTGTTTCTGCTTTTCATCTTCCAAGGATGAAGTCACCCAGAGGTGGGTTCCTACCAGTTCGCACCTATTCGGTAGAACCGGTTCGTCAAATCTACCGAACCGGTTAGAAGAAGTTCCACCAGTGGACCCAGAAAGCAGGCCTCACCTACAGAAGAGGTTCCAAAAAATTTTGAAACCCACCACTTGATAGCTCCCTATAAAAACAAGCTTAGTGGCACATTTCCAGAGTTGTTTGCAGCATTGCACCCTTAGTTCTGGGATCCATGCACCTGTTCTCTGTGTCAGTAAGTGAATCTGGGGCACATGGCTCACCCAATGACCTCCTGGCCCTTTGGAGTGGACAGCTACCAGAAGGAGCTTGGGTGTGTATGTGTACAGTATGCTTTTGCAAGCTCCTATCCCTGTTTTTCTTTTTTATTTCTTTAGGTATTTAGAGGCTGCTTGCTTGCTGCCAGGGACTTTATAGCTTTCCTAGTTATGAAATAGGGCAACTGGGTGCCTTGTGAAAAAATATGAGCTACAAATGTAATCGTAAATATGTGACTTAATAGAAAGTCAGCATTTATGCATCTTTAATGAGGCTATTCATAAAGAGGGTTGTAGTTAAGAAAACAATTTTCCCTCCACTTAACCAAGGCACCATCCTTTTCTTTGTCCTGACTTTTTGACCCCTGAAGCTTGGGTAAGTTACAGGCTCAACGACTAATAGAGAAGCGAAGATACTGCTGAGCATTGCAAATTGCTTTTTCCATGCAATCAGTTTCTCATCTCCATCTTGGGTATTCCTGTGTGACAAGGACTTAGGAGTGGGATGCCTAATGACTTGTTTAAATAGGGTAGCAATGTCTAATTCTACAGAGGTTGCTGAATGACAGTTCCTAGCACAATTTACTACTAACTCAGCTGGCTGGAAGTCATGTCCCCCATCAGAGCCTGAATCTGCGGAGGAAGATGAGCCGGAGGTGGAGCCGAGGGAGACTTGGCTTCAGAGGAATGTGGGGAGGAGGCGGGCCAAGGCCCCTCAGTAGTGGGATGGCTTGCTAGCAGGGAAGAATGGGGCCAGGACGACCAACAGAGGGAAGGCAGTGTAAATTAGGAGCAAAGGAGCTCAGCCGATGAGCAAGAAGCGCCCCCTCTTGATCCCTGAGAAGGGAGAGTGGAGAGGAGGCGGGAACAACGTAAATCAACCAGACAACTCGGGAGGAGAGCACCCGCCCCTTTTCACAAGGCACACCTGGGGATTGAGACTTAAGGAGATGCTGTGGGGAGGGGCATTCCTCAGGAACAAACACTGATTTTCATGCAGTTTTGTGTGCCGTTGCTGACGTTTGGAGTTTCCTGGACTTCTTGCTTTATTTCTTGCTTCCTGAATTAATTGCCTTGTTCCTTTGCTTCCTGGACTCATTGACTTATTCCCTTGCACCGCTGGATTTCTTACTTTGCAGCCATTGTGCTCACAGCATTTTTTGGAACTACTTGCAGCCAGAGGCTGCTGGAGGCCGTGTGTGTGTGTGTGTGTGTGTGTGTGTGTGTGTGTGTGAAAGAGAGAGAGAGGGGGGAGGGAGAGAGAGAGAGAGGGAGAGAGAGATATATTACTCTGGGACATTCCATAACATGGGAGCTTTTGGGGGAAAGTTGGAGCAATAAAGGAACAAATTGAACTACCAGCTGACTGTGTTGCCTCTGTGCCTTTCCAGGCACCGGGTCATCACACTGGAACTGTTCAACATTGTAGCTCATCAAAATCTGAAGGAATGTCCTATTCCCAAGATTGGGAAGTTTCATAGATGGAAAGAGAGCAAAGCTCTCTGGTCATGTCCCAGATTACTCTGTGTTTCACCTCAACAGATCTTGGAAATTTGAAAAATATTATTTAGCATGTGGTGATAGTACATTAGCCAAAAGACTTCAGTGTTAATACAGATTAGTTGTTTAGCTGCCTAAGACTGCTAGATCATTTGGTTTACACTGGCGCATTATCTAGAAGCGCATCACAGAGGGCAAACTAGCTTTGCACTCAGAAATGGCTAACGCCGTTCTGTAGCAGCATCCGGGACTTTTTTCCTCCACAATGTCATTTCATGTTTGGGCATCACATTCGGGCAGGTCCAGCACCACCTTGGGTTTATAGTTTCTGTTCTGACCCCCCCTTCTTCGCTCATTCACAGACGACAGTCAGACAGAACTTCAAAGGAAATATATTTATCAGTCCTGGCTCAAGCTGGCTGCGAGCCCAAAATTAAACGTAGATAAAGTCTCCAAGTGCCTCTTTGAATCAGGTTTACAGAAAGCAAATCACTTATCCAAGTGCCTCTTTGAATCTCGAAATGATGAACCACACACGACGAACCACGAACCACGAATGTTGACTTCTGCAACTAAGGTGCGGCACCATCTGTCTTTTATCTGCAGAAGACGACCCTAACGAGCAACAGCTGCTCATTATTCCTGCATCCCGACGCAACTCACAGCAAGCTGTTGCTGAGTCACAACAGTTTCACATGCACCATTATTTTCCCACCAAACTGGTAGCTATTTATCTACTTGTATGTATCTTGCTTTCAAACTGCTAAGTGGGCAGAAGCTGAAGCAAGTGACGGGAGCTCATCCCGTCATGCGTTGATAGGACTCGAACTGCCAGAGCATAGACTTTCTCCAGCATCTTTTAAGCCACCAAGCCACCATGCCTCTATTTGAAAAAATAAAACTCAATAAATAGAAGAAATATAACATTCTCTGCTCTGCAGTCCCAAAAGTTGCCTTCGGGGGTTGGGTAAAGGGAGGCTCTATTTGGGTGCTGGTCTCAAATAGCAATAGCAATTAGACCAGGGATGATATGCTACCAGTTCGGGCCAGTTCGCCCGAACCTGTACTAAAAAATGCTACCAGTTCGCCTGAACCGGTAGTAAAAAAAAATGCTAGGAATCACGCAGCACAGCTGATTCTTCCACAGCTGATCATTGGAATTTGTTTTAAAAAATTAGCATTTTTTTTTACTACAGGTTCACTCGAAAAAGTTTTTTAAAAGTTCTGATGATCAGCTCTGCAGCACAATTTATTTTCACTAGAAAGCAGGAAATCCTGATTTCTAGCGAATCTAAATCATGCGGCACAGCTGTTCCCCCCATTTCTGTTCTACTTACCTTTGCACACTCAGAAAAGGCTTCTTAATCCTCCTTTTTCAGTGCTGTGCAGTAGCGCCTGTGGTGCGCCTGCGTGCAAAGTGCACGTTTGACATGTATGCATGCGAAGCGCGCATGCAGGCACGAAGTAAACCAGTAGCAAATCGAACTGGTAGCAAATCGAACTGGTAGCAAAGCAAACTGGTAGCAAAGCAAACTGGTAGCAGACTTCAGAGCATTTCACCCCTGACTTAGACATATAGCATTTCACAACTGCTCTCTAAGCAGTTTATAGAGTCAGCATATTGCTTCCAACAATCTGAGTCCTCACTTGTGGCTTTTAATAAGAATGTTTAGAAACTATTTACTTACGTGAGAAGAAATCAAGAGTTCATTTGGCATACATTTTGGAGATGGTATTTGTTCTGGGAGATAATGAACCCAATCCAAGCTCTGTGTCTCAGTCATAAAATGTTGTTCTTTTGATTCAAGTATATAAACATCTTTATAAGTTCCATACATAGCAACTCATTCACTGTGTTAACCAATCATAAACAGATGCAATCAATTGGAAGGTTATGGTTGAGACATACACATTGTTTTTGCAAAATTGTTGTAGAAGTCCTCATTGGTACCATATGCCATCCCACCAGTGATGGGATTCATCCGGTTCGCACCTGTTCTCTATTCGGAGAACCGGTTCGTAACTTTCTAAGCAGTTCAGAGAACCGGTTGTTGGAAGAAATCTTTTGTTTTTTTCCCACTTTACAGGGCTAATCCTGTAAGGAAGGCAGGAAGGAGCCGAGGTGGCGCAGTGGTTAGGGTGCAGTACTGCAGGCCATTTTAGCTGACTGTGATCTGCAGTTCAGTGGTTCAAATCTCACTGGCTCAAGGTCGACTCAGCCTTCCAGCCTTCTGAGGTGGGTGAAATGAGGACCCAGACTGTGGGGGCAAGTTGCTGACTCAATTTGCTAAAAAAAAAATTGTAAACCGCTTAGAGAGGGCTGAAAGCCCTATGAAGCGGTATATAAGTCTAATAAATAAATAAATACATTCTGGTGTTGTTTCTAGCCTAATCTTTATTGACCTGCTTACAGAAACTGCCTCTCCGGTTAACCCTTATTACATTGTAACAGCTAATAAGAAGTGTCCATCGACATGAGTTGGCCATGGTCACATTGTCACATGATCACCGAGCTATGCCTATCCAGCTGGTCATTATGGCAGAGAACCAGTTGTTAAATTATTTGAATCCCGCCACTGCATCCCAGATACCATGTTAGAAGGAGAAGACCTGAGAGATGTAAATGAAAGAAGAGTTTCATTACCCATTAACAAAATAGAAGCCTAAGTATCTTTGGCCTCTATCCAGGGTGTAGAAATAAACTAAACTGATCTGTTCTCTTTCTGGCAGACATGCTTCTCCCGGTCTTACAAAACAGTCAGCACTATTGTTGATGAGAACTGCCAAGATCCAAAACTTCAAGGGACCAGTTTAAGAGAGCTGGTTGCATATTTTCAATAAAAATGTGAACGCTGTGATTTTTTTAGAGTTTTCCCACAAGTGTAAGATCTGCAGAACAACTGACCTTTTCTTTCTTCTAAATGAAAAAATATAGGAGGGAGAATGGGAAAGCTTTTTCTACTTTCAATGATGAATGATGATAAGGGCCAACCATTTTTAAATGTGTTTCATTCTAAATCAACACACATACACACACACACACACACACACACACACACACGAATATTTGAAATGACCCAGAAGGTCCAATTATGTGAATTTCACCAACTAGGTTGTAAACTAGATATAGACAAATATCTACTCGGGTCCTTCTTCCCAAATGTAATAGGGTGCTTTATTGCAGCTCATATGATTACAGACATTCTTTATTATTTCAGGGGTGCCATCTGTGCATACAATTGCGGCTTTTCCCATGAAGGTATGTGGACACAGGTGCTGATTTGATTTATTCTGCTCCCTCATAAATCAATATCACATAATGCAGATAGAGGGTTTGATGCCTGTAGCACAGCTGCATCTATTTGTTTGCTGGTTTACGATAGAATTTAAATATCACTTCTAGATAAATATCATCCAGGTAAGTGTATAGCTAATGATAACCGTGATGGTCATAGGAAACACTCAAAGTATTGGAAAAGGTTTTCATCATGTAAAAACTATCCAAAATTCTTGGAGGATGCAAAAATGTAGTAGGAAATATTGAAACAAACACTTTGATTTAAACTAGTCAATTCATTATAGCGCAGTAACTGATAAAATCACAGCTGGAATCCAATGCTGTGCAACAAAGTATCAAAAGCGAATCATCAAAATGGAAAGTTGTATTGGAAAGAGAGATCAATCAATTATGAGCTAGCGTCAGCAATCTGAAGAATATTAGGGAAAGAAAATGTAAATATAATAAGATCAAGAAAACTTATAGAAAAAAATGCAATCCGAGCAATAAAATCATTTTAAAAGGTCACAAGAATGAAAACAAAGCATAACTATTTCAAAGAAAATTGGATGCATGAATCAGAACTGACAAAATCAGTATTTTGGAACAAACTAGTATTTTGTTATAGAACAATACTGGAAAACAGTACAAGGGTAGGTGCTTGCCATGATAAATATGAAGGATTAGAATTTTTGGTGGCATTTGAGATAAATCCAAAAGAACATATTAAAGAATGAAAATGGCTAAAAGAAATTGAAAAGAACATTGGCTCAGTCAAAATGGATGATATGGTCATAATATCAGGAATTATTAAGCAACAAGAAGTTTAAGAACCAGAGTGCACTAAGGAAAAGTTGAAATGCCTGCATTTTGGTTTAAGCATCTGAAAACCCTCAGACTGGCTGCTCAGTTTAATGAAATGTTAGAAATCGGAAAAGCTGAAGAGTGGATGAAAATTGGTAGAACATTTTTAATAATAAAAAAACAGAGAAGAGTGTAATTGCAAGTAATCAGACTATAATTACTTGCTTGCCAGCCATATTCAAATTGCTGACTGTATTAGGTGTATTAGCTAATGCAATTTTGAATTACATATTCAAAACATTATATTCATTATATGAAAAAAGGTAACTGTCAACATTCACAAAGAAGAAAAGAGGAATTACTGATTGATTTAAAAAATCCAAGTGAAGAAACAAGCCTGTGTAGAAAGTGTAATGATTGATTATAAATAGCTGTTCAATTCTCTCCCACTTAGTTATATTCAGAAACGTTTAGAGACCTTTGACATTAGTACAAACCTCTTAAATTTTGTAAAGGAAGCAAAGGAAAATTGGAAAACAGCCATGATGGTAAATGCAAGAAAACGGGTTTAAAAAAAAAAAAGAATCAGGAGAGGAATTTTTATTGCCTCTGCTGCTTTTTAACCATCTGAGTAATGCACCACAATTGTATCCTGAATAAAACAAAACTTGAATATGTCTTCTTGAAATAAAGTGGAAAAATGCTCTCCTGTTATACATGGATTTTGAAGTTACATGGGAAATCCCCAAAAATGAGGAACCCATACTTAATACTGCAAGGATATGTAGCATGAGGATATCAATATGGAATTGGGATTTGTTATATGTGATAATCAATACGAATCGAGCTGGAAGGGATCTTGAAGATCTTCCAGTCCAAGTTCTCCTTAACTCGAGGTTGCTTCTCTCCTTGATTAGTTGCCATCAATTGTTTCTCGTCTTGTCTTTATTTATCACAAAGAAAGGAAAATCTGAACAAAATGCAGCTTACACCTCAAAAATGTAAATGTCATAAAATCTGTGCCCACAATAAAAATCTACAAATATATAGAAATACTCAAAGCAAATAACACCTCGCTTGGTGATGTTAAAAAAGGAAACTAGTTCAGAATGGTAAACAAAAAAAAAAAGGGTCAAAAATTCTTAATCAAACTCAAATCCATAAACACGTGGAGTTTAGCCAGTAATAAGATACACTGCTAGTGTAATATATTGGACACTGCTTGAACTGGACAATTTAAAATTAGAAAACCCAAGATCAGATGAAAATAGATCCTGCATTGTACTCATAAAGTGACGTTGATTGACTATACCTAGCAAAAAAATAAAAAATAAAGCCCATAGTTTACTGTTGTGACTCCGCAGACGTTTGCTGTGAGTTGAGTCGGGCTGCAGGAATAACAATGCAGCTGGGGCTCGTTAGTGTCGTCTTCTGGAGATAAAAGGACTGATGGGGCCACGCCCTGGTTGCAGAAGTCAACGTTTGTCATTCGTTCGTGGTTCATCGTTCATCGGTTGTGATTTGTTTCTGAGAGACACTTGGATAAGTGATTTGCTTTCTGTAACCCTGATTCAAGGCGACACTTAGAGAAGTGATTTGCTTTGTAAGAGATCTTTGTTTTTGCATTCTGTTATCTTCTTGCCAGAGACGTTATTTATGTTTATTTTGGGCTCGCAGCCAGCGGGAGCCAGGACTGATAAAGTTATTTCCTTTTAAGTCTGTCTGACTGTCGTCTGTGAACGAGCGAAGAAGGAGGGGTCAGAACAGTTTACCATAAGTTAACAGACAATTGAAGAAGAGAGCTGCACTTTAAATGATAATAACAAGGTAAGCCATGAAAAAATGGAAAATTTGAAGAATTTTCTGAACTATTTTACAACAGTTCATATTATGGTCATTTCTTCTCTTTTTCCTTTTTTGCTTGGATGAGCATTTTCTCTAAAACAATGACCCAAACATTGAAAATAAAGTGGCTATTACAAGGAATGGTAATGAACTGTCATCCTCAAGTAGAAAATAGAGTAATTAATCTTTTTGCAGCTTGAGAATCAACATTACAAGCAAATGCAATGAAATCAAAAATTTGACATGCACCAAACAGCCACAATGGCAGATTTTGCAAGCAAAATAATAATTGTGGATCATCATGTTTGCAGCAAAATTGCTCAGACTGATTGCTTTTATGTCACAACAGAGTAGCCACTAGGATAGGTATGCAAAAATTATAATTTCTGAGTTTCCTAATTGATGAAGTTGTTGAAAAAAATATTATTTTTAGGATTTTTGCATACAGAGCAGAGGTGGGTTTCTACCAGTTCGCACCTATTCGGTAGAACCGGTTCATCAAATCTACTGAACCAGTTAGAAGAGGTTCCACCAGTGGATCCGGAAAGCAGGCCACACCTACAGAAGAGGTTCCAAAAGTTTTTGAAACCACCACTGGTGGATGTGTAATGTCCCACAGTTATCTACACATTAATAATGATCTAGTAATATTTCCTTATACATTTTAGGGACCTTTCCTTACATAATTGGTGTTTTCTTTCATACTTTTGGATTTCTAATTTCTGTTTCCGTTAGTTGGCAATTGCTAAAACCAATCCCATGTGAAAAAGTATTCAAAGTCTTCTTGATTTTAATTGTCAATTTATTTATTCCTGCACATTGTAATATTTATTCATTTACATATCTCTGTTTTTTCCACTGTTGTGCAAACACAATTCCTGCAGCTGCTAACATGTGTAAAATTATATATATATTATACTCCCTTTCAAATAGCCAACAAAATATTTCTGGTTTTAATTCCATATCTTGCTTTATGATTGCTTCTAACCACTAACTTCTGAATAGCTACTTGGACCGACCTAAGTACTAATTCATAATTTCATATCCGGTCACATGGGCAGCAAGCCACTCCCATCCGGTCACATGGGCAGCAAGCCACTCCCCTCTAGTCACATAGGTGGCAAGCCACTCCCACAAAGGAGGCCACACCCACAGAGTAGGTTCCAACAATTTTTGAAACCCACCACTGATACAGAGTAATTACTATCCAAAACATACTAGATGCAACCATATAGGTCAGGGGTGTCAAACTCGTGGCCCGCAGGGCAAATGGTTTACCCGCCCGGTTTAGCAAAGGGGAAAAAGTCCCAATACGTCACGTGATGCTGCCGTGATTACACGAGTTTGACACCCCTGATATAGGTAGTCCTTGACCCACAACCACAATTAGGCTTGCAATTTCCAACAAAGCAATGTTAAGTGATTTGTGCCTCATATTAGAATCCTTTCGGCTATGATTGTTAAGTGAATCACACAGTTTGCTTGTTGAAAACCTCCTGGGAAGATCATAAATCGCCATCAATGTAGCCTTAGGATGCTGCAACTGTCATAGATACATGATATTTGCCAAGAGCCCGAATTTTGGTCATGTGCCCACAAGGGTGCTGTGATGGTCATAAGTGCAAGGACCCACTGTAAGTCATTTCTCTTTAAGTGCCATAACTTTGAATATTAAACAAATAATAATAAGTTGAGGAAACCTGTAATAAAAAAAGTATTTTTTGTAGATGTGATATAACCTGGGATAGCATAATTGTAGGAAAAATATAGATTATAAAAGTTGAGCAGGAACTCGGTGTCTTGAAAGGGTAGCAAATGTTTGGTTATGTAATTTATTATTGTTTTATAGGTGAAAACAATAAAACAATAAGTGATATTGTTTTATCACTTAACAAGAACAATCAGGATTGGTAACTACACTGCTAAGCAACATACTTGTTAAGGGAGACATCACATGACCGCAACAGGCTTATAACCTCACTTATAACCATTTGAGTCGTTAAGCAAATCACCACAGATTTTAATAGCTAAATATATTTAAGACTTTTTAAAAATAAGAACATTCAGCTGACCTTGGGATATAATTATCAGTTTAAAAGCTCAGAAGAAAGAAATCAGGAAAAATAATTAAGATTTCTAGACTTGTTCATTTTTGTCAAGACAAAGAAGAAGAAGAAAAGAGGAAAAATTCTCCCTTTTGATTTTTTTTCTTTCTTTCTGTGCTTTCATATTACTGAAATTATTGAAGATTGCTCGTAATCTTATGCCTATCAAAATGCGTTATTGCATCTGTTGAAAGGATTCCTGTTGGAACGCGCGCATGCCCACACAAATAAATATCAAATGATTATTAAAATAGAAAACCAAATAACTAGGTTGGTGCCTAAAAGTTTGTGAACTGTTTGAATTTGCAGTATCTCTGCATAAATATTGCCTAAAATGTGAACAGCTTTCCACACAAATCCTAACACTAGATAAAAAGAACTCATGAAACCAATGAATCACACACACTGTATTTGTTCATTTATTTATTGAGGAAAAGGATGCAGAGCGTCATATTTGTGTGAAAAATAAGTTAATCTCTAGGATTTTCCCTTTGAGGAGGAAATTAATCAGGTGTTTCAATCAATGGGGTGATAATCAGGTAGGAGGGTGGGAGGTCCTGCCTTATTTAAAGAACACAATTGTGAGAATTCCCTATCCAAGTTCAATCTTCACAACAAAGAGATACGGCAGCATGGCTCAAACAAATAAGAATTCTGAGGCCCTCCCAAAAATGGGTTGCTGATGCTCACCAAGGTTCAAAGTTCAAGGTTCATTTTATTTATATGCCGCCCTATTCCCTGCGGGACTCAGGGCGGCGCACAAACCCAAGGGAGGGGAAGGGAAACACAAAGAACTACAACAAAAGAACAAAGGAATTTGAAACAACCAACAGCCACACGATTCGAGAGGGGAAGGGAACTCATCGACCCCAGGCCTGCCGACACAGCCAGGTTTAACGGCTTTTCGGAAGGCCTGGAGAGAGGTGAGGGTCCGAATCTCTGCGGGGAGCTCGTTCCAACGGGCCGGAGCCACCACAGAGAAGGCCATCCCCCGGGTAATAGCCAGATGACATTGGCTGGTAGACGGAACCCGGAGGAGGCCTAATCTGTGTGATCTAATGGGTCTTTGGGAAGTAATTGGCAGCAGGCGGTCTCTCAGGCTGAAAATACCACTGTTAGGCAGATAGTGTACAAATGGAGGGAGTTCAGTGGTAGGTTCCTAGTGGTTCGGACCGGTTTGGCCAAACCAGTAGTGGTTTGGCAGCCTGTGTCGTTGGAACAGGCAGTGACCCAGGCCTGCCATGCTCCTGAACTGGTTCTCCAGGTGGCACCATAGGTGCCGCCATCTTGTTTTTTGCTTCTGAGAAGAACATTTTTTATTGTATTGTGCATGCGCACACAGCTCGTATCATGTACGCACATGGTGCGCCCATGAGCAATCCGGCAGTAGTGACTGCTGGAACCCACCCCTGAGGCAGTTCAGCATCATTTGTTCTCTTCCCCGGGAGTAGCTGATCAACCAGATCACAACAAAATGTATAATATTCCAGGAGGTCTCAAGGAAGCCCAAAGTAATGTCTAAGAAAATAAAGGCCTCTCTTGCAATGGCAAATATCAGTGTTTGTGACATCACCACCAGGAGAACATCAGGGTTGCAAGGGGAAAGGCACTACTCTCCAAAAGGAATATTGCTGCCCAGCTACTGCGTGAGAAAAATCACATGGGTAAGTCACAAGGCCGCTGGTAAATGTTCTGTGGATAGATGAAACCAAAAATAAAAATTTGCACTTGAGTGAAAAGCATGTTTGACAAAAGAAAACTCTACATTCCAGCCGTATCCCATCTGTAAAACCCGGGGGTGAACAGCATCATGGTTCGGGCCTGTTTTTCCATCTTTTGACCAGAGGTGGTATTCAGCCGGTTCGGACTGGTTTGGGCAAACCGATAGTTCCTACAATCAGCTGGCCCCACCCACCCGCCCCTATCCTCACCTGTCTTTTATTTCCTGCTTTCTAGCTCATCTCAATCACGCAGCACAGCTGATTCCCCCCCCCTCAGCTGTTTTACTTACCATTGCTGACTTGGGAGGTAAGCAGCCGAGCTTCTAAATGCTCCATTTTCACTGCTGCACACAGATGCAAAACTCACATGCACACAAAGCACACGCTCACCGAACCGTTTGTTAAACTGGCTGTCAGAGTTCAAAATAGCATCCAAAAGTAAATCAGAGTCCAAGGCAAAGTATTGCTCAAAATTCCAATTTACTAAGAGAGCCATGTTGGCACATCTGAGAAAATCCGAATCTGAAAGTTTCCCGGTTTTCCCCACCCAGTTGCCCCCACACCCACAAGTCCATCACATGGTCCAATCTTCCACTGCCACGCTGGCATCTTCCACCCATCCAGTTCCAGTCAGGTGCAGAGTGCAAAGACAAAGGATGACCTTGGCTTTCTAGAAAGAATTTTGTTATGGCTACATAGTATGTAACTCCGTACAATCCCCCCTCCCATTTTCCCACAATAGAAAATGCATAGTAGAATAATAGAAAGTGTGACAGGCCAAAGATCCAAAAGAAAAGATGGCTGCAGGCCTGACACCGGCAGTATCGCACCACTGCTTTGGACCAGAACACTTTGCCATCATTGATGGGACTATGAATTTGGAATTCTACCAACAACTCTGGCAATTGAAGTCTACAGGACTTAAAGTTGCCCAAGTCAGAGTAGATAAATTGTTTCTGAATGAATGGACACATGGTTCGTTGTTGTAATATAATTCCTTGTGTAGGTGGGGGTCACCCATGGTCCAGTTCATACCAGGGCATGCAGAGCCACGCTGAATCACACAGGAGAAAACAAACTCCTAAAACTCCATAACATCCTGATAGTGCATAACATAACATCCTGAGATGTGCCCTACCATTAACGTCCAGGATTTGACCATATATACTGTAGACTGAGCAGTAGATTAGAAATTGTACTTTTACAGGCTGTTTTTAACCACATGCTATTGCTCCTCCTGCCTTTGTCCTATCTCAATAAAAGGGGCTCTCAGACCCCCAATCTGGGTCGCTCCATCCCGAGAAAGGTCGTGTCCTGTCTTTTCTCCACATTGGCCTCATGGGCGAACCACGGGAACGTTACAGTTCGTAGCCCAAGGCTCTTTACAATGCTTGATTTCTGAACCCATAAGATCTACTCTCCCAATGGTTAAAAAGCTCTCGCCAATAATCATTACTTAACTCTATCCCAGCTATCCATAATAACCAAAAAAACATATGGTGAATAACATACAAAAACGGATGTGACCCAAGTACAGGACATTATAATTGGCAGAAGTTGTTTTCTATTTCATTTTAAGCCTGTTATTTCCTTTTCTTTCTCTCTCATTTAATGAGCGCACTGGGCATGGGCTGTCTTTTGTAAAAGCTTTCTAAATAAAGATTTCCTCAGCTTTCTTAATAGCCAGAAGTCATTTTATGTTTCTTTTTTTTTAAAAAAAAAAAACTTTTAAAAGTGCTAGCGTATAATTTTATTTCTGTCTATCAAGCTGGAATTATGGTCTTCTGAAAACTGTATTCCGTTGCCCTCCGGTAGATTCAAGTTCCTGACAAGAACTACAGTTTAGCATAATTGTTTTTTTCCGATTCTCACACCAGGGGTGGATGTTAGTCACTTAGGAGAAGTGCCACCTACTTAAAGTGCCAATTTGCACAGTAGGACCTTGCAAAGCAATAGTAGCAAGGCAGGAAGTATTCAAAATGTGGCGTGTTTGTCTGTGTGTATGTAAAAATCAGCAAATCTAAAATAAAAGGCAGATATAAAGCAGGGGGTGGAAGGTGGAAAGATTGAGCTTCAAGCCAAGAACCAAAATTGTCGTGCTGGATTGCGTGTCAAAGAAAACATTTTAGATATATATATATATATTTTTAATTGGAAGAAAAATATAGCACACAAAAATGTAACAAATGGAACACGGTGAGAAATAATACAGTTGATATAACTATTAGAATGGGACTGAATTTACTTGCATTATGAGTGAGCATATCTCTCTATACCAGGAATGACTAACCTTTTTCTAAA
This sequence comes from Thamnophis sirtalis, assembly GCF_051295495.1. Taxonomy (NCBI): domain Eukaryota; kingdom Metazoa; phylum Chordata; class Lepidosauria; order Squamata; family Natricidae; genus Thamnophis; species Thamnophis sirtalis. The sequence goes on along the minus strand of NW_028261385.1, from coordinate 138,758,744 downwards.
GGTGTGGCAAAATTGCATGTGTGAGTGCTATTGTGCACACACACGTGACCACCCATCTGTACATGTGTGAACGACCACCCTCCACCTGCACATGCACGCATGACCACCCATGCATGCACCAGGGGTGGGTTTCTCGCCCCGTTCCAACTGGTTCGGTTGGAACGGGGCCGGCGGCGTCCTCGTGTACGCGCGCAGTGCACGCATGCATACTAGCGCCTGTGCGATGCTCCAGCTGCTCCTGGAGGATCGCGCAGGCGCTGTATGCATTCTGCGCATGTGTGGAAGCGCAGAACTCATCAAAACCGGGTAAGAAATGCGGACGGGCAGGTGGATCCTTCGGCGTTCCCAGAAGTTACTTACTTCCGGGTTCGCCGACCAACCGGTTCACAGGGACCACCGCAAACCGCCTGAAACCTACCCCTGGCATGCACGCACAATCCCTACCAGGGTGGGGGAGTTTTCGCTGGAGGCTTTCCTGGAGCCCGGGGAGGCCAAAAAATGGCCCAACTGTCCAAACGGAAGTTCCTGAACAAGCTTCCGGTTGGCTCGTTGGCCTGTTTTTTACCCTCCCCAGGCTTTGGAGGCTTTCCTGAAGCCTGGGGAGGGCAAAAGTGACCTCCCCCAGGCCTCCTGAAGGGCAAACATCAGCTGAGGGTTGTCATGTCAGTAAATATGGCTTCATGTTCCACCTGTTTGCCATCATGGTGCTATACACACAGGGGGGGATCTCTCTGAGGGAAACATTAAATGAACGGACGGATGTTGTGTCCACCATGTCCTGAAGAAATTAAACATCAAGCCTTCATAAGATTGCTGTTGTGGCCCGGCAGGAGCCTTGGAGCTGCCGCCAGACTCTGACAGTGAGGGGTCTTATGAGTCGGCCCCGGAAGATGTGGAGGACCCTAGACAGGGTTCCAACTCCGAGCAGGGCGAGGAGAGACTGGTTGGCCACCAGGTGGCGTCTGAGCCTTGGATCAGTGGGCAGGAGACAAGAGTGAGTGATCCAGAAAACACCTGTGAGTTATTCCGGGATGCACGCCGTCGAAGGGCTACTCAGCGTCAAGAACAACGGCGTAATTACAAGAGGTGATTACGCTCAGCTGATGCTCATTAAGATCCTCTCCTGATTATAAAAGAGACTGCTTGTGCCACGCCTTTCTGCAGAGGTCAACGTTAAGGATTAACAAGAAACAAACCTGGCAGGCTGAATTGCTGCCAGAGTTTGTTTGCATTGCTGCCAAGTTTTATAGGACTTGCTGCCAGTGTGCTTATCTCCTTGTTTATGTGGCTTGCAGCCAACGAGAGTCTGGACTGATTAAAAGAAACATTCTCATTTACGTTGGTTTCGGCTTTCGTTCCTGGACAGAGGAGGGGGGTCAGAACAGATTGCCATGTTCATGTTGACTCAAAAAGAAGTTTTATGATATAATATGAAAATGACTGTGAAATGTCTTCAGGAGCCTAATAATGTGATTTACAACTAAGACCAGTTCTCAGGTATGATGGTCCTGTTGCTGTCTCTCCTTCCCTGGTCCTGGTGGTGCTGGACTGGGCTCATTTTTGCCAAGAGGTTCACCAGCATGGAAGGGGGTCCCCTTAGCTCGAGCCCCACTCATCTCTTGGATCCATCATCTCTGAATTTCTCCCACCCACAATTCTGAATGTGAATTTTCTTCATTTCTCTCTGTCCAAATAAGTGCTTCAGCCAGGAAAACGGGTGTAGTGGCATTCTCAACGGAAGATTTTTACTACCTATCACCAAGGCTGGCCTTCAAAAATTTTAGCAAGGGGTTCTCTGCCTGGTTGCTGGGTAGGCATGGCCATGGTGGATGTGGTCTACTCAGCCTCCTGCACCACGGCGGGGGGGAACGTTTTTGCCCTCCCCAGACTCCAAAGACTTTTCTTGAGCCTCTGGGAGGGTGAAAATGGCCTACCCTCGGGACTCAAACGTCTGGTAGGCCTGTTTTTTACCCTCCCCGAGCCTCCATATGCGCCCTGCACTTACCAGCATCCAAAACGGGCCATGTGGGGACTCCTGGGAGGGGTGGGGTGGAATGGGCAGGGCCCACCAGAAGTGGGATTTGGGGTTTCTCTGAACTTCACAGAAACTTAGCTAGAGGTACTCCTGAACCCCTGTGAACCAGTGGTGGGTTTCAAAAAAGTTTGGAACCTCTTCTGTAGGTGTGGCCTGCTTTCTGGGTCCACTGGTGGAACATCTTCTAACCAGTTCGATAGATTTGACGAACCGGTTCTACCGAATAGGTGCGAACTGGTAGGAACCCACCTCTGCTGTGAACCCCCAGCAGCCCACCCCTGCTTATTGTCCTGTACTTCATTCATACAATTTTCTATGGAATTCAAATAACGCTGCCCTCCAGTTGAAACCCTCTAGTCTTTTCCCATCATGGTTTTGTTTTTTTGCACTCACAGAAAATCTGCTAGGAAAGAGACAGCGAAATCAGGAAATTCAGGCAGTTCAAATGAATATAAAGATTTACTGCAAGCTTATGCGCTCTACAAGTATCTGAACTAATAGTCAAAGCAAGTTGGATTTCAAGGTGGCTGGACTGAGATCTATCGTGGGTGCAAAGGGACTCAAGACTGATGACATGTTTGACCTCTCCCTCAGGCTCAGCATGGTCATCTCCTACAACAACACCCATGCCTAGGGTTTCCTGCTTGAGAAGCGGTTGGACTAGTTTGACTTCCAATGTCCTTTCCAACTCCATTATTCCGTTATCCAAAGGCTGTCATCATCATCAGTGATCTAAATGGCCTGCAGACATTATGGGCAGAAGCAGAGCATTGATTTAGCAAGGTGGGCCTTTTAGAACATGTGGGCCAAAACAACTGCATAATATAAACCAATTCTGGGTGTTACTAGCCACAACTGTTTATATTTTTTTTTAAAAAAAACTAATCTCACCTACAAACTATTACAGTAGTCATACACAGCAATAGCAATAGCAGTTAGACTTATATACCGCTTCATAGGGCTTTCAGCCCTCTCTAAGCGGTTTACAGAGTCAGCATATCGCCCCCACAGTCTGGGTCCTCATTTCACCCACCTCAGAAGGATGGAAGGCTGAGTCAACCCTGAGCCGGTGAGATTAGAACCGCTGAACTGCAGATAGCAGTCAGCTGAAGTGGCCTGCAGTACTGCACCCTAACCACTGCGCCACCTCGGCTCTACATACACACTTGAGAGTTGGTCCCATTGATCTGATTAGTACTTTTGCGCACATACAGATAGAAACATGTCATAGATGACTTTAGTATACAAAGTCCACACAAAACAGATTAAATTCCGTTTCGTAATGATTTGTTAGAGGAATATCATATTTTTAATATTCTTTGTTAGCACTTAGGCAAACTATATACCTGTAGGTTCTTTGCTTAGTAAAGTGTTAGAATGAGAAGGTCTGTTTATGTATAAAATTTGCAGCAACCTCTGTTCTTATGCTTGTTTATTTTTTCCCCTATGTTATTTTCTTAAATGCTCCCTACCATCAATAGAGAGGAGACAATTTTATATCCTGGAAGTTGTTTACATGCCAAGACTGACCCAGAAATCAATTTACCCTCTTTTCAAAATATTGCCCTCTGCACAATAGTGGGCAACGTCTCCAGTTTCAGGCAGTTTACGGTCTTTATATAACAAAGATGCTAAAATGTCAGGAAACCAACTGATTTTTTTGTTTTAGGATGCCTTTTAAACCCTGTTCAAGGAAATGAATTAAATATTTTTTTAACAAAAAATAGGACAAGGTAAGCAGATGTGAAATAATCCATGGCCAAGTTTTCTTTTGAAAACGTAAAAGAATCCACAATAGATTTTAGAATGGAATGGAATAGAATAGAATAGAATTAAATTGAATTCTTTATTGGCTAATTATAATTGGACACACAAGGAATTTTTTCTCTGGTGCAGAAGCTCTTAGTGTACATAAAAAGAATAAAGTAATATAACCATAAGATAGTAATAGAAGAAGGTAGTAGAAAAGATGAGAAGGATTGTGGTATTGTATTCTATTCTAAAAGAATCTAGGGCATCTTTAAGATGAGTGGACTTCAAATCCCAGAATTTCCCAACCAGCATACTGGTTGGTTGGGAAATACTAGGAATTGATGTCCATACATTTTAAAATTGCCAAGTTTGAAAAACACCAATTTAAGACACATAATATGGAACTGATTTAAACTCCTGGAATGTTTTTTTTTTCTTTTGACCCATCCAATTGAAAGTATTTCAGTTTTCTTGAATGTCCTATTTCAAACCAAACTTGATCTAGTAAATAAGAGCCTCATTCTCATGATATGGATGTGTTTGGAAATATTTTACTACCTTGAAATGTTTCTGTACTCTTTGATTTGGAGAAGCCAAGGAATCTGCTTTTTTCTTGCTATTTTATTCTGGTCAGTGATAGAAAATGAAAATTATGGGCCAGCCTAGATAGAAAGCAAATGTATTTCCACCTTGCTATCAGTTTTATTCCCAAACTCTTCCATTCCAATTCACAGCAACCTCATTCACCTCTTTCCTTTTCCCAGTCTTGAAATGTTAACATCATGCAAAGATCATTGTGAACTAATTAGTGCTAATTAATCGCTCAAGAGGAGAATGCAAAGATAAGTCATTTAGTCAGACTAACAACAGCAAAAATCCCTTTGTACTCATTCCATGCAAAAATAAGCTAAAAAGAATTAGGAGTGTGTGTCCCTCCTCCCTCCCCAACTCCAACCTCTGCAAAAAAGCTTATTGGTAAAATGCCAAACTGGCTTGCCACCAATCAAGCTTCCCATCACATTTGAAAACTCTTGGAAATGATGTGATTGCATGATAGCAGATCAGCCCAGAAGAAGAAAATCCAGACTAGAGGTGGTAGAATGGGTAACAATTTTGTGACCGTGCGTGGGAAAGCAGATGGCTTACAAGCTCTGCAGAATCACAAGGTTACAAAGAAAACATATTGTCTGCACTGATTTCAAATAAAATGCAGAGGAGCCAGGAAAAAAAAAAGTAAAAAGATCCTGAAGCAGATGATATGCATTCATGCCAGTCGAGGATTTGCTTCAAAGAAGCACAAAACCCTCATGTAGAGATTTTGAGTTGGGCAGGGACTCAGGTGTCTTATGTATAACTTTGGCTATACAGGTAAAGGCTCCCCTCGCACATATGTGCTAGTTGTTCCCAACTCTAGGAGGTGGTGCTCATCTCTGTTTCAAACCCAAAGAGCCAGTGCTGTCCGAAGACACCTCCATGGTCATGTGGCTGGCATGATTAAATGCTGAAGAGGCACAGAACACTGTTACCTTCCCACCAAAGGTGGTTCCTATTTTTCTACTTGCATTTTTTACGTGCTTTCGAACTGCTAGGTTGACAGAAGCTGGGACAAATAATAGGAGCTCACCCTCTTACGTGGCACTAGGGATTCGAACCACCGAATTGCCAACCTTTCGATTGATAAGCTCAGAGTCTTAGCCACTGAGCCACTGTGTCCCTTGTTATACAGGTAGTCCTTGCTTAATAACCACAATTAGGGTCAGTTACTCCCTCACTAAGCAATGTAATTGTTAAGCAAGACATCGCATGACTGTAACAGGCTTATGATGGCACTTCCACCACAGTCATTAAGCAAATCACTACAGGCTATTATGTGAGAAATCATGTGATCACAGCTTAAGATTTGACTGCTGGCTTCTCCACTGAGTCTGCTTGTCAGAAGCCAACTTCACCATATGTGAAGTGCACATATGGAGATCACATGACTGTGGGACGTTGGGATGGTTGAAAATGCCTCCCAGGTACTAACCACCCAAAGCACAAACATGTGATTGCAGGGATGTTGTGATGGTCCCAGGGGTGGGTTGCTAATCCCATTCCAACCGAACCGGTTGGAACGGGGCCGGCGGCGTCCTCGTGCATGCGCACAGTTCACGCATGCATCTTAGCGCCTGCGCGATGCTCCAGCTGCTCGCGGAGACTCGCGCAGGCGCTGTATGTGCCATCCAGCTGCTCGTGGAGAATCGCACAGGCGCTGTATGTGCCATGCGCCTGCGTGGAAGCGCAGAAGCCTTCAAAGACTGGTAAGGAGCGCGGGTGGGCGGGTGGGCCCTTCGCCGTTCCTGGAAGTTACTTACTTCTGGGTGTGTCGACCAACCGCCACGAACCGGTTGAAACCCACCCCTGGATGGTCCGTATGAGAATCAGTTGAAAAGTAAATTTTTAAGTACCTTTGATAGTCACTAAATAAGGCAGCCTTTAAGCAAGGACTCCATGTATTTCGAAAGAGTTGCTTGGGGCTCATTTTCTGCCTCAGACTGTTGGTATACAATGAGAGTTGTGGGAGAAATCTAGGCCGCAATTTGCTGTTTGATTTATGGAGCAAAATGTCTTAGGTCAGAGCTGCCTGGTCTACGCGCTGGATGCGTCACGTGCTGGCAACACCCACGCCTAGTTTAGCAAAGAGGGAAAAAGTCCCGCTACATCATGTGATGCCGCCATGATGATGTGAGTTTGACAACCCTAACTTAGGTCAACACGTTCCTATAATCAAACTGCACCGCTAAAACTAAAATGAAAATTGTCTTCTGACAATATTCTGTCATTCCACCTGGGATGACATTGTGCATCATTCTTATCTTCCAATACTCCAATTCACACACATTGCCTGTACACAAAGATATATAAAAGATGCTGTTTATTATCTCTTATAGTCCCTATTCAAAATGGGGTAAATTGCCTGGGTAATATTATAGAACCATTGGGTGGGAAAATGTATGTATACATTCTAAATCCTTTTACTCTAAGCTTCAGTGACTTTCAGGGTGCACATCTGCATTGTATTCCTGACACTGCAGTGTCCCAAACCTACCATATTTGGAAATATCACTGCCAGCGTTAATATGATAGATAGGA